>NC_081412.1:480281656-480336656 GCF_030272615.1 Cryptomeria japonica
TGAGAGCACATACATACATACATACATATGTATGTATGTATGTATGTATTCAACAATTATAGGCACACCAGTGGAAGAGAATCGTGACATTTTGTGTCTCTCTGAAGCGAGTGACGAAAGATCATCCCCTCGCACCCCATACAGATTCAAAGTACATGAAACCAAACACATGAAATATCTCATACATAAAGCAAGTATGTTAGTCCATGGTCAGTACATATGAATAAAATCTAACATCTAGACATCCATAACCAATACTCACAGATAAAGTCTAACATCTAACATCCATAATCAATACTCATAAATGCAATCTAACATCAAAACATCCATGAAGATATAATGCATAATCAACATTTTTCAAATCCAAAACAACATATCATGGTATCCTGATTAAAGTTATCTCAACATAGAGTATCATCCAACCACATAAGAAACTAAAAAGGTCAACAAAAGTCCAACCAGAAAGAGAAATAATGTTTGAACAAGGGAGGGACATTACATTCAAGAACGTGAAAAATTAATGGATTTGATGACTATTTTGATATCTAATTAATGTGTGTGTCTAGGGATGATTATGCATTCACAATAAACAAGATATTGGTTTCATTAATGTAGAAATAGTGTGAATAAAGTCTCTTTGAATTGCTTGTTCAATAAAGGGGTCATTTATTGAGTGAGAGAAGTGAATTTTCAAACTCTATAAAGGCATTTTGAATCTCCTTCCTAGTAAATTTGTGGTATCAATTATGTTTCTCACGCTTTTGTAAAGTGAGCCAACTTGCAAGTTAGTTAAAGTGTGACCTAGTGCATCAAACTTCATCACGAATGTCCTTCCATAATTATGAACTCCTTTAGAATCCTAATTAGATGTAAACACAATTGGAACTATTGTCTATTTGTACACTTCAAAGAGTCATTAAAATCAAGCTATAAAACTCATTGAAGATGGTGTAAATTACATCTACAATAATTGCCTCATATAGTCATGAAAGTGGCAACAAAATGGTTCCTCAAATAACATCAACCAAACATTGCCTCAAGTAATGAGTTGTAGTCCCATACACCATAAAAGGTTTTGGAGTTACATTTAGTGATCATAGTTACTTCCAATAAAAAATTGAGGAAAAATTATTGTTTGATCATACCATTGGAGAGGGTAATGAAACCAAAAGATAATTAGCATACAAAATGCACTATAATTAAAATATTAATTTCTATCAAAATTTTACAAGAAAAATTATACTTCCATCGTTATCTATATAGATATAACATCATATCAAAACATATAACTTCAATAAAATGTGTAGTTAAAGAAAGACACATTCATATTTGTTATTAGTGTATTAAAAAGTGTAAATGTCTAAATTACAACTTTATTCTTATAAAATAAAATCTCTAACTTTTTAAAATTAAATAAACATTAGTCTATTTGTGTCACAACTCATTGATTTACAAAAATATTTAGATAGGCTAAAGTTTATAGAAACATTTAATGATGAATGACATTTTACCTTCCTTTCAAATGATACTAATAATAAAATATAATTTCTTACACCATAGATTGAAATAAATACAATCTTTAATTAAAAAATTAATAATAATCACAATAATAGTTTTTAATATCATTTAATTTAAATTAATTTTTTTAAAAATATCAGTTAAATTTATATTATATTTTAAGTCAAATAATAATTTTTAATATATTTTAGTCTAAATTTATTTATAAAACATATTAAAAATAAAATATACATTAAAGTCAAATTGTAATACATCTTGACAACTAATAATATTGATGTATTTGTTAAAACATATACTCTTACCTTAAAAAGTCAAACTATAATATATCATTACAACTAATATTGATCCATACACTCTAATGATGAGATAGGGATCTTAATAAACACATAGAGTCTTTAAGAATATAAAATATTATTTATTTAAAATTTTCATGTTGTCATTATTGTTACAAAATTAAATTATAAATAAAATTATTAAAATTATATTTAATGAATATAATGAGTAATACAATTTATTAAATTTAGTTTAGAATTAGGCTAGATTGTGTTAAAATATTTTTGCAAATTAAAAATTTTAAAAGTGAAAGTATTAAGTTGATTTTGAGTGTATATAAAAAGATGTCTATTATTTTAATCATAACATTTAAGTTGTAGTTTAGAAATTTTAAAACTCATATGTGTTGGAAGAAGAACAATAAAATATAAGCTAGGTCATTGTAATGATTTAGCTAGGGTCATATCCATGGATGCAATTCAATGAACTAAATCAAATGTCATTTTAATCATAACATTTAAGTTGTAGTTTAGAAATTTTAAAACTCATATGTATTGGAAGAAGAAGAATAAAATATAAACTAGGTCATTGTAATGATTTAGCTAGGGTCAAATCCATGGATGCAATTCAATGAACTAGATCAAATGCACACGTTTATAAATGAACTTTGACCTATGAAAAAAATCTATAATCTATAAACCATTTGTAATTGAAAATAAGGATTCACCTTGGTGTCTACATCTACAATATTTTGACTAATAATATTGGAAAACACCTTTGGGAGCTTCCTAACTAAAAATCATGCTTAAGAGAAAATAAAGATTTGTAGATTAAAACACATCTATTGATTACAAACTCAAAATAATTTTCAGTATGCTCTTGAAATAATATTGTAAATTAAAAAAAACTCTTATGATTTATTTATCTAATCATTAAATAACTATACTTTGAGAAAGATCAAAATATTATAAGGGAGAAGACAAAATGGATGAAGACGATGATATTTATTTTAAATTTGTATCATTAGTTGCCAAGTCTTCTTAAAAGACATATAAAACATATCAAATTGATAATTAGAGTACCACAACTCAAACACTTATTGATGCAATATTCAAGGGAAAGCAACATACAATCACCATGATGACCACTGAATGAATGCATAGGTCAATAAAAGTATAGATCACTCACAAGATGCAAAAAAAATAAATTGTTTAAATGAAAAATAAATTCACAAGAAAAAGATGCATATAAATTATAGTGAATGTAAATTTCATAGACAAACATAAATCTCATATTGGAAACATAAAATAAAGATATTAATTCATTATTTAAGTGCAAGAGTTTTCAATAGTTTGAGACCCCTATAACTAAGAGTGGCTTACACAGTTTAATAGATAATAAGATTTAATCTATTACAATTTATCAAAAAAAATCAAATTTCTTTCTCTAAGACATTATTTTGTGTTTATATTCAATTACATCCCAAGACAATTAATTAGTTTTATATTATAGGTATGCTTGCTTATTTAATTTTGTCCAATATTTTGATATTCACTCACTTTTGTATTTGTTCGTGAAGGGTAGATGGTTTTGATTTGATTTGTAGTCATACTAAGATCTTTTAATCACAAAATTGATGGTTTTGTCACTTTAGTTCTTAGATAGATTGATTTGAAATATAAGTACATGTATAACCACTATCTAATCTAATGCTTATGAAATCCAAAATAATATTTTGGATTATGAACCGGATTCTACATTCATTAAAATTCATTAAATGCTCTTCTACTATTGATAGTTAAAAGTCAAGATATTTCTCCTAAGGATAAGAGTCTACCTTAGAGAAATTCAATCAAATTCTCCCAAGTATTAATAGCCTTGTACGTAATAATTAGTATCAAATGTATGTCAATAAATATCAATAATACAATATATATATATATATATATATATATATATATATATATATATATCATTTAATGATAGTACAAATTAAATGATTTAATCTAATCAAATTTATTTTAGGTATTGATAGTTGTACACATGATAAATACTATCAAATCTAGGTTAGTAAATATTGTTAAAGCAATTTAATCCTATGATAATCATTTGATCTTGAATTTTTCTCTTGTGATTATATTTACAATAAATTGGAAGGTATAATTTGGTTGAGAAAAATAATTAAAGATGGTTACATTTTTTTAGAAAAAGATTCCTGTATTAAGTTGTTCACTTGATTTTCATATGTAAAAGTGTTAAATTCATCTAGAAATTCAAAGTGTCAAGACTAATGAAATACATGACAAGAAGGATATCAATATGAATTTAATTAGATATAATCACATCAAATTGTTCTCTCAAATCATGATAGACACCAAGTTCTAAACTTTAGCATTTGCTAAATAATGTGCACAAAAGATCACCACCATGTCTAAAATTTAAAAATAGATTGGATTTAACCATTTTAATTTTGAGACATTCACAATGTATTTTAAAGTTCAAAAGCTCGGATAAAAGCAAAATCAAGTTGAAATATGGGTTAACTGGCTACACATTCAAGGCTTTATATTTCCCATTCAAAATACTCACAACAAATCATTTAATACCATGTGGAAAACACATAATTGCTAATAAAGTTGTAGGTGTCACTATTAGATTAGTTACAAGTTACCTCATCATTATTAGGTCATCAACTAAACTTCAACTTAATAATTATGGTTATCATAAAGATTATCTCGATTGATGCTAAGTTACCAAGCATTCAAATTCAAAACTCAAATAAGAAAAAATCTAATTGGATCATCTTAGTGATTTCTAATTTTATAGCTCAAAATGAGTGACAAAAACCAATATGGGAGCTCCAAATAAAATCAAATTATGTGAAATCTTATTTAATACAATAAATATGATTTTTGTATCTAAGGCTTTCTTTAAATGTTATATCTAGGTTTAAATGTTAAGGTCTTGGGTTTCCTCTAGTTACATGACACTTATTTAAATCTTCAAATGTGAGCATTTGGGAATTTTTGAGGAAATATGTGTCTAAATCAAAGTAATTTTGAAAGAGACACGTGCTTAGATCTATTAGATTTTAGAGAAAAAAGGTAGCAATATTTAGATGAGTTCAAAAATGTTGGAGTGTGTCATGTAGTGTCATCAAGATAACTTCAAGGAGAACAAATAGAATGGGGATCTTTGAAATAATCTAGATTTTAAGTCATCATTCATTTGGACAAATCTAGATGTAAAAACATTAAATCAAACCAATTAAACCTATTTCAAATTTGGGAAGGGTTAGAAAGAATAAAAAACTAGAAGTCTCTACAAATCCAAACTCACTAGAATACTAAAATTTGATTAATTTTAATTTTGGTATCGAGAAAGGTAGGATAATAACTTGCTAAGTCAAACTCAAGCATACAAAGTAATAAACCGAAGTTATACTAATTTCTAGCTCAAGGAAAGCTCAACGAGAGTAAACATATGAAAATGCATGATTCAATCATTTAAAATTTGGATTTTTAACTTATTAAGCATGACATACAAACACTTTGAATCTAACACAATGCAAAGACACTATAAACCTCAAAATAAAATGAACACCCTAAAGATATTAAAAATAATCTACAACATTTTTTATCTAAGGAAATCTAGAAATCTAACAAGTGAAAAACATCTTATTTGAATGAGATGACCTATTGAAGCATTGGAAATAGTTTAAAATATCTTGAAGGGTCTAAGAAAAACTAAATTTGGGAAACATTAACTAGGGAAAACAAAATTAGGATATTTTACTCTAAAATGGGATCTAATACGAAAAAAAAAGTTGGGGAAAGCACAAATTGAGGCTTTGAAAAGAATGCATAGACTGAAGATGAAACACCAATATTAAAATTACATTGAGCTTCAAATTGAAGATAAAATTTTAAGTGTAAATTAAGAAATAAAAAATATAAACAAGAGGAAAATGTGAAATATTACCAGAGGCACATTTTCATCAAAATTTCCATTCTTAATAGGGGTTCGTAGTTTGAAAATGAATTAAAGTGTATTATGACTAGAACAAACCCTTCCATAAAAAAATTAGGTGGAATAATGGATGACATTGATGTAAATGATTAAGGGGTGGTGTTTTTTTTTGCAATTGATTTATACCTATTGATGGAAAATTTTAGCCTAGAAAAATAAATAATGACTAGTTGGAAAAATGCCAACTTGATCCCATCGTCAAATTTAAACATATAGCTTTAAAAATCAAATCTATGAATGCAAAAATGAACTAGTTCAAAACCATGGGCGCAACATTACATTTAGAAAAATAAAAAGTCATAATAAAATATTGTCAAAAGAAAAAGAATTAAATTCTATTTTTAATAATAAATCTAAAATTCAAATTAAAAAACATGAAATTAATCAAAGTCATATATTAAAACCAAATACTTAAAACACAAGCAAATAACATTAAAAAACAAAAAATAAAACACTATGAATATTAAACAATTTTAACAAACATTCATTTACACAATACAATTTGGTTTCGAAGTTATTGCCCCTAGTTTCGACTATGCAAGTCAAAAGGAAATCATATGACCAAACGACACGCTAGCTGTTCAAGCCATTTTGTACTTTTATTCGTACATTTCTCTATAAAATTATTAATATTTGGGAGTATGCATGACTTAGTGATCATTTATATTAAAGATGTTCCCCTTAACATGGGTCAAATAAGCCTTAAAAAATAAAACAATACAATGAAAGTATATAAGTAGACTGTTTTCTTTTTATTTATTATTTATTGTGTTAGGTTCATATTTATTTTTATATATTTAATTTGAAATAATTATTTTTAATGGATGAGATAATCAGCTAGGAAATGCAAGTGGTAAGTCGTTTTGACTCTTTGAAGGGAAAAACCAATTGTGGCAAACCAAAGAGAGGTAGGAAATCAAATAAAACTAGAAGTGATGAAGACAACTCTACAAAAAGTTAGTTAAAAACATTCACAATGGTTCTAAGATTTGGAAAGGAAACATCCTTTCTAGTGATCAATGAAGATCGCCTTGTGAAATATTAGGGGATTAAATGCCACAATCAAAAGGTGTGTATTCAAGTACCATTTCAATGTATCTAAAGTAGTTATCATAATTTTGATTAGATGTAAGCTAGAGCTTTGCTTTGAAAATAGAAAATATGGGATGGAGGATTTTGTGGAGGTTATTGAGGCCTCTAGTGAGCTTGAGATTCTTTAATTGTCATGCTTTGTGAGTATTAAAAAGAATTGTGTGAATCAATATTGGAAGGTATAAGGTGACAATTTTTTCTTATAATTTAAGACTTTTTCTCATTAATGTCTATGACCTCAATGTACCTTGAAAAATAAAGTATGGGATGATTCAACTACTTACCATTGTTTCATCCTTACTAGAGGCTCATGTCTTTATGCCATTTTGCTTGCAAAAATTCACAAAACATTGGAGGTACATTCTCCTCCATGATTTGACCTTAGGACTTTTCTGCTATGTCCACTCTCCTTTTCAGCTTGGGCTTTGAACAAAAGAAACTTATCAAAAGCTTCGGATTTGTGCTTCAAAAAATAAACCCATGTTCTACGACTGAAATCATTAATAAAGGTCATAAAATATTGGCTACTACCAATAGACATGGTTTGCATAGGGCTTACCAAATTAGTATGCACCAGCTCCAATGGTGTTATTGCCCTTCTTGAGTTGCCTTTTTGAAAGGGAAGCCTATGTTGCTTACCCAAAATGCAAGCCTCACACTTGCTATAAGGCTCTTCTATGCTTGGCAAACCATCTACCATTCTTTTCTTGGACAATAAACTCAGACCAACATAACCTAAGTGTCCATACCTAAGATTCCATAGCTTGGAAGGGTCTTGAATGATACTCTTGAGGGCCTTCAATTGCTGCATTGTTGTACACGCTTTTTTGGGAGGTGCAACACTAGACTGAGAAGAGAAACACGTCTCTATTCTCAATGGAAACTGTAGACACTCAAAATTGTCATGTCTAATTAAATAAATATTTTATTTATTTAATTATCTAAGCCTAATTCTTCTATTAATTAAATAAATTTTTATTTATTTAATTAATTCATTTATCCTCTTCTAGCCTTATTTCTCATTTAAATAAATACATTTATTTATTTAAATTATCCTTTTCCTAAATTAAATAAATATCTTATTTATTTAATTATCCTACTTCTTCTATTTATGAAATAAATCTTTATTTATTTAATTAATTCATTATCTTTTTCTACACATGACACATGTCATTCATCTCTTAATTCATACACTACCTACCTCTTTCATTATTTTGGTATTTCTTATACCTACCCTCTAATCCTAGCCGACCTCTCTTTTTACACCTCTCAATCTTAACCCTCCATTTCATATTGTGTCTTCTATTTAAGGAGATGCTTTCTTCATTGTCAAACCCTAATGACTAATGACTCATGCTAATGACCTAATCTTGAAGACTTGGCTACATTACGATCCTACTTGCAACCACATTCTGTTCTTTGTTGAGCTCTTGTGCATATAAAAATCTGAGAGCAAATATATCAAGCAAGATCAATGGAGATAGGAAGAATGGAGATCAAAACCCTATTGGACATGTGATGGTATAATCTTTGTGATTTTGAGTTATTTGCATTGTCTTAGGTAATCTTCATATGTTATGGTGGATCTTTGTTCATTGTTAGGCTAGGGTTTTGTGGTTGAATTCATTTAGCCTTTCAATATTGTTATTATTGTTATCCATTTTCACCATAAACATTTTGGCACGCCCGGTGGGACTTTTGTCCCTTTGCATTTAACATTTTTATTGCAGATTTGGCATTTTTGAAGTTGCAGATCGGACAATTTCGACGACATTTTAGGTTTTTTTCCGCGTCTGCGAGCATTCGGATCGCGTTTTTGTGTTTCAAAAGCGTCTGTATACTCTGGAATCGCGTCTGTGTTTTTGCCAATTTTTGTTTTGCAGATTTCTGAAAGCTGCGTTTGTGATTCCAAACCGCGTCTGCACTGCATCAGATCGCGTCTGCGTCACTTAACAGCGTCTGTGACATCTGATCGCGTTTGTGCATCACATAACAGCGTCTGTGTAATACAGATGCGTCTGCGTCTGGTATAGAAGCGTTTGTGCTTTTTGTTTTGCAATTTTTAATTTTTCTTTGATTTGGGTTTTCGGATTTCATACTTAGGGTTTCGGATCTGGTTTATTTTCGGCTAACCCTTGCAGATCTAGCTACCCTGGTTTGTGCAGCTTGCTTTGGAGGCAAAAAACGCTTTTGTTGAAGGCCCCTTTTCACAAAGTCTTTTGGGTTTTCTAAAATTTACCTGACTTGTGTGCTTGCAGGAAGGGGTTATCATTTGAAACAACCCAAACTACTAACAATTTTGTTGCAGGGCCTTGGCTAGGGTTTTGTAATTTTGTTGTGTGCCTTGTTTTCATAGCTTAGCAAACACTTCCATTGGTGCACTAAAATTGAATCATTGTCTTTTGTGTCTTGAGCAATAGGCTCTTTTTGTTTAATCTTTAGAGGGCCTGTCTTCCCGTGTGGTCATTAGGACTACTAGTGAGAAGAGAATGACCCAAGTGGTAGCGAGGAAAACCCACCTTTTTCGAACCACTATAATCAAATGTATTCATGGTGAAAACTATGAATAACGTGTGCTGATTAGTTCATACCGACACTATGTCTCCCCATAAACCCGTTTGATCAAATTTATTTGATCATTTGTAGGGCGTAACCCCTACCGGCTGGGAGCCTTCTGTATTTACAGAGCTGAAAGTGCCGCATGTATGGCCACACGAGCGGATGCCCTTACTAGCACCTTTTTGTTTTAGAAGCCCAAATCCTTCTAGTTGTTGAGGCAGGAGGTCGGACCTCTGGTAGCGGCCCACACACATACGGTTCTTAGTAGAGATACAAAGTTCACCATGGGGAGTTTTCATGGGGACTGATGCTTGGCTGACCCGAGAAGTGAGTGCCGAGGGTGGAGCCAGTGAGGTCAAGCATCTAAGTATCCGCTCTGAATAGCGTAGCCTCGGGGCTAAAACCCTATGTGGGATCAACAACTATTGTCTTGGCCAGCCCTAAGATTTGTGCTTGTCTTATGCTAAACACTCAAACATTCAAGACAAAACAACAAAACATTGTGTCTTTTGTGTCTTCAAGTGTATGCAAAACTTTTTACATCAAACAACACACTTTTGGAGTCTAAACAGTTTGCAAACATTGAGTCATCAACATTGTGTCCTCTTGTCACGAAAAACAGTCAAACAGTCGGATTTGGTCACAACAAAACAATTTCACAGATCGGAAAAATTGCACTAAGTTTACAGAAACGCGTCTGTGTCTGTTTTAACCGCGTCTGCGTCATATAAGCGCGTCTGTGAAGGACAGAATAGCGTCTGTGTTTTTATCAGCGTCTGTGTCAAATAGAGAAGCGTCTGTGTCTGGGAAACGCGTCTGTGAAGTATACAGAGGCGTCTGTGTCAGGAATTGAGAACTTTAACAGTCAAGCAAACAAAGGAAATCAATTTCGGCATACTTGAGCTTCCTAGGTTGTTTCTTCAGGTTTCATCTAGCATTCAACCTGTCCTTGGGTCTCACATAGTCCATCATTGCTTCACATCTCATTTTACATTCACAATTGTCTAAACTTGAGTCAAAAAGGTCACTTGCTTGTCCTCATCATACTTTGTCAACACACTACATACAACTACACTTTGCTAAGTGGTCCCTCATCAAGGTTTCTTACCTTTGGGTCTCATTTGGTCTTACTTAGAGTCAAGGTCAGCTTACCTCATCAAGAGAAATGATCGTCTCTTTGGAAGTCACACCTACTCTACTACTTACATACTTGGTCTTACACTTTGGACATTGCAAGTACACCTCAAGATTCACTTACACTCCATACAACTCTTGGTCTTCCATACTCTTTTCACTTTTCATCTAGTCTTTCACATCTTGGTCTAACACCTAGTTCATGGTTGAAACCCGCCTTCAAAAATCTAGGAGAATAGCTAAAGAAGCTCAAGAATCCGTAAACATGAGTTCTTATGAGTATGACAATGATCTATTCTACAATCCTGAGCACACTACATTACCAGACATGAATGTTTATAGACACAATCCAAATGTGGAAAGCGCAAACACTATAAACAACAATGCTACGCACAATGACAATGTTGACAATTCTTCAATACTATCAGCAGACATAGAAGAATCCATAATGAATCCTCAATTCAATAGATTGGTTGAAGAGATAATGAGGAGAGATCGACAGTACTTTTTAAACATGATGGCACATAGTGGAGCTAAAATACCGCATGATTTTGACTTATCTCAACTTATGGAAAGTCGACCCTCATAGGAAAATCAACTCAACATGGATCAAAGGAGACCAAATAGTGGAGGAAATAGAGGACCGAATATGATGCCTGAGTCACCATCAGTTTTGCTTCAAAAACCAGCAATCCCACATACACAAGCTCAAACATATGATAATTACACTCAAAGACCATCATGGAGGCCTTATGCTCAAACACATGCTCAAGGTATGGATCAATCAAGACAAGTGGATACTCAAGGACATCCTCAAAATTTTGACACAAAGAGACCTCATGTCAAAATTGGGGGCAACACAATGGAAAATGAAAGGCCTATTGAATATGGTTTATACACACAAAACAGATATGGGGTCCCTCAACATGAAGTTATGCCAAGTGCTCCATATATGCCACATCAATATAGACCTCCATATGGACATGTCTACGATCAGTATCATCCATACATGCAACAAGCTCCTCCTCAAATGGGTGTTTCAAACATGGGGTATGCTACAAGAAATCAATCTCCTCCCAAGAACAATTTGGAGCAACAAATAAGAGATTTACAAAAAAAAGTGGAGGACATGAGTACATCAAAACCTACATACACTATGAGAGATATATGTCCTTATCCCTTCGATAAGAGCATTCCAATGCCTCCATTTCCTACACACTTTGTGACACCAAAATTTGACAAATATAGAGGGAGAGGAGACCCCAAGGCACATATAAGACAATTCTTCACAGCTTGCATTGAGGTAGCGGCAGAAGAGACATACTTGATGAGGTTGTTTCCGCAGAGCTTAGGCGATCAAGCTATGGAATGGTTTTCTCAATTACCTCCTGGTATTAAGTCATGGGGCGATTTAGCAGAGGCATTCATTCAGCATTTCTCTTACAATATAGAAACAGATGTCTCAGTTACTACCTTATGCAATACGAAACAAAAGGAAGGAGAATCTTTCGCAACATTTTTACAAAGATGGAGAAACCTAGCTAGCAGATGCTCTTGCGAAATCCCACAGAAACAAATGGTAGAAATGTTCACTCAAAATGTTAACAAGGCTATTGGATATGATCTCAGGAAAGCTTGTTTGTCTACATTCAAGGATGTTATTGAAAAGGGCCTAGCAACAGAAAGAGTCTTAATTGAACAAGGAGTTATCAAGCTATTCAAAGAAAACAAAGAGGACTTTAAAGGAAAGGACAAACCAAAATTTTGGAACAAGAACAAGAACACAGTTAATGATGGTGTTGTTGATGCCAACACAGTGAGACCCAAGTTCGTCTTTTCTGGATCAAGTTCTACCAACAATCAGGTGAACACTCAAACAACTTCTAGACCACGAAGGAAGTACACTCCATTGGGAGAACCACTTGAATCAGTATTCAAAAAGCTTGTGGCAAACAAAGTGATCACAGTTCCAGATTTTCCTCCATATGAACCAAAGGTCAAACCAAATTGGTGGAATGATGATGAGTTTTGTGAGTTTCATAAGAGCAAAGGTCATAAGACAAGTAATTGCCATCGATTGAAAAACATTGTGCAAGATCTCATTGATAGAGGCGACATCGAGATTGAGGGACATTCATCTAATCAAGAGCATGAGATGTTTAAGGAACCATTCCCAAAACATGACAAAGGAAAAGGAAAAGTCACAGATGATCAAGCCAATTACACTAGAGCACCTTACAATTATGATTCTACTATCAATCACATCTCGATGGACAATCATATTTCTACTATCACTATCAAAAACAAAAATCCTGAGAACCCTTCTCAGAGACCCAAGATTGTCCTAAAAGGTGTGGGATCTTCGTCTGAATCTACCTCTGAATGTCATGTTACAACCCGTCGAGGTAAGATTACATTGCCAGGTACCTCCACTAAGAATACCAATCCTTCATCTACCAAGCCTGAGTACGACCTTGTAGAACAATTAGGGAAGACGCCTGCGCTCATCTCCATTCTTGAGCTCTTACGCATATCCCCCGCTCATAAAGCTATCCTTGACAAAATCTTGAGAGACACTACCGTTCCTACTGATCTGAACGTGGACCAGTTTCAAGCCATGGTGGGATACCTTTCCGTTCCCCACTCCCTTACATTCACAGAAGCCGATGACGCCTCCGTAAGTCAGCCACATAATGCACCTTTACACATTGAAGCCTTCATACACAAACATAGAATCAAACGAGTCCTGATAGATGGAGGAGCAGGTCTAAACATTTGTACTTTGAGCACTATTAGACAATTGGGATATTCTGACAAAGCTGTGAATTCTACAAATCAAATCACCATCAAGGCATATGATGATGAAGAGCGCTCGTCCAAGGGCACAGTCACCTTACCGCTAAGAATAGGGCTAGTCACAAAGGATGTGGTTTGTCAAGTCCTAGATCTAGATCTCACGTATAACATATTGCTAGGACGTCCGTGGATTCATGAAATGAGGGCAGTCCCATCAACATACCATCAATGCATTAAGTTTCCTCATAATGGAGTCGAGGTAACAGTCAATGGTGATCCAAATCCATTCATATATTGCAATAACTTGAGGTCACATACTGAAACTATCATTCCCAGTAATCGTGAGGCTACTCCTTCTTCGGCATACATTGATCCTGAGTCATTAAAACCCTCGACATCCAAACAAGGTGAACTTAGAGGCAAGTTTCAAGACAAAGGCATGGGAGAATACACTCTGAATCAGACAATGTTTTTACGACAAGTCCTGAGCTCTCCAAAAGAATATGGAAGGCCACATCCTAACAAGCAAATCTCCTTCATGATACTCAAATGGGATCCTACCATCTTTCAAAGGTGGGGCAAACTAGAAGAAGAAAATTTATACAAAATGCTTTATAAAGATATTGAAGAGGACACACATGATCAGACTATTATACCCTGTGAGAACTATGGCAAAGGCTTTAAAATTCTACAAAAATTCGGGTATGATGGAAAAAGCCCTCTCGGGTTACGCAAAGAAGGTGTCATGGAGCCCTTACAACCTGAGCTAACTACAAGAAGGGAACGCTCAAAGGGACTTGGTTTTCTAACTTCTAAGAAACACAATAAAAAAACAAAAGAGGCATGGTGAATCAAAGTTGCTGAAGTTCAACAAGAGGATTATTATTCCACAGATTCCAATGAATGGGAATGGGGTTCAGACAAATCCTCCAGTGACTATGAGCTCGCCGAAACATTCAGAGAACCAGATGAACCCACAGAGGAAGAGGAATTTGACAAAAAGTTCAGAGTTGGTCAAGAACCAACCCATAAGGATCCCGCACAGTCTTCGTTTCAAGGTCCTAGGTTGAAATCGCATAGGATGAGGACACCTGTCCCAGAAGGCGCTACTAGTGATGACAATTTGGATTCGCTCATGATCGAAACTGATGAGGAGAGTGCCATCGATGACCTCGATGATTGCCTTGACATACCCGAGTATAACCACATCTTCACTATTAGTCCAACAAATTCTGAAAGCACTAAAGACCTTCCCCTTGTTCATCCCCAACTCATTGACTGGGATCATGAAGGACCAGCACAATTTGATACATTTCAAAATGACGAAGCTATTGTCGACTATCTTGGCATTCAAGATGATCTTCCCCCTGGAGACCATAAAGCAGGATACGCCATAGAACTCAACAACGTGGCATACTTTGGTGAGGGTGTCGGACCTTCCAGTCGCAAAAATGTGAAAATAAAAACAAAACAAGGGTCTTATGGCGAAAACCACACTGTGGCGCTGTCTGACCCCAAAAAAGTAAAAAGAAAGGACGTATCTGAGGGCGAAAACCTCTCTGAGGCACCCGAAGATGGAAGGCTCGACATTCTCCCAGCATCATATGAGGAAAAATCATCCATGTTGGTAGAGGAGACTATAAAGACAAATATTGGTACAGAAGAGGTTCCACACAACATATTCTTGGCGCAATCATTGATAGAGGCCGAAAGGGCAAAATTCATAAGCTTCTTCAAGGAACGACAAGTCAACTTTGCATGGTCATACGCTGATATGCCTGGACTGGATCTGGATTTGGTAATGCATCATTTGACAGTCAAACCGGGGGCAAAGCCGGTAAAACAGAAATTAAGGAAAATGCACCCACAAGTGGCATTACTAGTCAAAGCAGAGCTGGAGAAATTACTGGATGTCGGATTCATACGCCCAATTGATTATCCCGAATGGATCTCCAATCTAGTACCTGTTAGCAAACCAGATCGCAGTATCCGAATATGTACAGACTTCAGAGATATCAACAAGGCTTGTCCAAAGGACGATTTCCCATTACCAAACATAGACTTGATTGTTGATCTCACAGCAGGTCATGAAATGTTATCCTTAATGGACGGATTTTCTGGATATAATCAAATCAGGATTGCACCTGAAGATCAACATAAAACATCATTCACTTGTCCATGGGGAACCTTCTGTTGGAACGTCATGCCCTTTGGGCTGAAAAATGCAGGCACCACGTATCAAAGAGCAATGACTACTATCTTTCATGATCTCATGCACATAACCATGGAAGATTATGTTGATGATCTTTTGGGAAAGTCAATAGACAGAGATACACACTTGGACATACTTTCAGTTGTCTTTGATCGGCTGGTAAAATACAAGGTGAGACTAAATCCAAAGAAATGTGTCTTTGGAGTAACCTCCGGGAAGCTCCTAGGATTCATTATGTCTAAAAGAGGAATCGAAGCCGATCCAGCAAAGGTCAAGGCTATCTTGGACATGCCGCCACCCAAGAATATCAGTCAACTTCAGTCTTTACAAGGGAGACTCCAATCCATACGAAGATTCATAGCACAACTTGTAGATAAGTGTAATCCTTTCCAGCACCTGCTACACAAAAACATCAAGTTCAAATGGGATGAGAACTGTCAATAGGCTTTTCAGGCGCTCAAAGACTATCTTTTGAACCCACCAGTCTTAATGCCACCCATTCCAGATCAACCGTTGCTACTTTACATATCAGCTACTCCAACGGCACTGGGGGCACTCCTAGCACAACAAATACCTGACGGCAAGGAAAAGGCAGTCTATTATATCAGTCGCACATTGGTGGGATATGAGCTAAACTACACACCAATCGAGCGTGCATGTCTCGCTGTGGTCTTT
Source organism: Cryptomeria japonica (assembly GCF_030272615.1). NCBI lineage: Eukaryota > Viridiplantae > Streptophyta > Pinopsida > Cupressales > Cupressaceae > Cryptomeria > Cryptomeria japonica. The sequence goes on from NC_081412.1 coordinate 480,297,945, forward strand.
GCTTCACAGAAGTTACGACATTATATGCTCACTCACAAGACTAAGTTGATTGCCAGAATCGATCCACTAAAATATCTTCTCAACAAAGCTACACTTACTGGGCGGCTGGCCAAGTGGGTAATGATTTTGAGTGAATTTGACATCGAGTACGTGGACAGGAAAGCAATCAAAGGACAAGCAATTGCAGATCAATTGACAGATGCTCCCATAATAGATGATGTTCCTCTACAGTCAGAATTTCCAGATGAGTCCATTCTAACAATATCACCTGCAAAGCCATGGCAATTATACTTTGACGGCTCTTACACACAGCATGGGGCAGGAGCAGGTATACTCTTTATAACTCCTCAAGGTGATTCTATACCAAAATCATACCGCTTATCATTTCCTTGCACCAACAATATAGCGGAATATGAGGCATTAACAACTGGATTAAGAATTGCAGTTCAATGGAAGATCCAGGAACTTCGGGTTTTTGGGGATTCTCAATTGGTTATCCGTCAAGCAACTGATGATTACCAAAAAAAAGATGAAAAACTAATGCCTTACAAACAACTGGTAGATGATCTGAAACAACACTTCGCAAAGATAGAGTTTGAGCAGATACCAAGAGAACAGAATCGTGCTGCAGATGCCATGGCTACAATTGCTTCGCTCATTGATCTACCACAAAATGAGACCTGCTATGAGTTCCTAGTAGATAACTTGTTGGTTCCCTCATATGAGATCACTCCTACAGAAATGATATGTGTTGTTGGTCCTGAATCCCAGTTATATGGTTCCATATTCACATACCTTCGCGACAATATCTTACCTCCCGATCTATCGAACAATCAACGCCGTACTTTCATCCGCCAATCCTCTCGATATGTCATTTTAGCTGATATCCTATACCGATGAGGTCTAGATGGCACCCTTCTTAGATGTTTAGAGAGTGACGAAGCTCAGATTGCGTTACGAGAAGTGCATGAAGGGATATGTGGTCCGCATACTAGTGGTCCTACCTTGGCCAAGAAACTCATCAGGATTGGATATTACTGGCCTACTATGGAGAAAGATGCATATCAGTTTGTCAAGAAATGTAAGCAGTGTCAAATTCATGGAGACCTCATACATGCACCAGCACAGGAACTACAACCACTTGCATCTCCTTGGCCCTTTTGTCAGTGGGGACTCGATCTCATAGGCAAGATTCACCCTCCTTCTTCCAATGGTCATAAATTCATTATCACAGCCACAGAGTATTTCACAAAATGGATTGAAGTCGTGCCTCTCACACAAGTTACAGGGAAACAAATTGCTACCTTCATTTTGAAATACATCATTTGCCGATATGGGATTCCTACTTCCATTATCACTGATAACGGGCGTCCTTTCAAAAATCAGGATGTTCATGAACTCTGTGAGCGCTTCCATATCTCCCATCGTTTCTCCACACCACATTACCCCCAAGGTAATGGCCAAGCTGAGGCGTCTAACAAAATAATTCTTAAAATCCTCAAAAAGATAGTCGATGACGCTGGTCGTAACTGGCATATCCTACTTAATCCTGCACTTTGGGCCTACCGCACAAGTGTCCGCACACCTACAGGAGCTACACCCTACTCACTTGTCTACGGCGCTAAGCCATCTTGCCTATTGAGGTCGAGTTGCCTTCTCTACAGGTCTCCTTGAGAAGCATAATCAACGATGAAGACTACAGGGTCTCTCGCTTACAAGAACTAGAACTGCTGGAGGAACGAAGACACACTGCTTTCAATCATCTCAAGGCTTACCAACAAAGAATGAGTCGCAACTACAATCACAAGGTCAAACCTCACACATTTGAGGTAGGTGACTTAGTCCTCAGAGAGAACCCCAAGAATTAGCAAGACAGAGATAAGAAAGGCAAGTTCGAACCAAACTGGCTTGGTCCTTACATCATGACAGCGGTATATGGATCTGGGGCATATCAGCTTTCAACTACAGAAGGTGAACCTTTGGAGGATCCTATCAATAGCATGCACCTTCGCAGGTTTTACACATAGCTCTTCAGAGTATCCTAATTTCAAAAATACAAAAAAAAAATCAAAAAATTCAAAAATACAAAAAAAATTATAAAACAAAAAAATCGTTACTTGGTGAAAACCTGGCAAACAGGCGCCTTGTGACACAAAAAAAAAAAAAAAAAAAAATCAAAAAAGTAAAGAGAAATAATTTCGTCCAACGGTGAAAACCACTTCGGTGGCGCCCTGGGCAAGTACCATGGTGAAAACTGGGTCACCAGCGCTATGCGTAGAGACTTTGCTCCTCCCTCTTTCAGGATTCTCTTTCATCTTTCACTTTGCACACACTCACAACCTATTCATCCACAATAAACTTACCCATTCCCATCATGGCTTGTTATTGATCTACCTAAGATTGGTTAGCCATCCATAACCCTCCCTTTTCACTCCCTTTCCATCCATAATAAATCAGATCCTATCTGTGGCTAAGGCAAATTCCTACGTCTAGTAATGGGTGTGGAACTGAGAACATCACATGTTTCGAGGAGTACAGTTTCTTCCAGCTTCCTTCAAGTCTATCCGCGCACAATCCGCAATAAAACAACATTTGCATCACAGATCCGCAATAAAGTTTCGTCTTCTCCGCAATAAAGTATCAGTTTCATGGATTCAGTCAGTTTCAGATGAGACACAGCAGCAACAATGAGCTTCAACAAAATCAAATCTTTCAACAGACTCAGACAACATATGGTTCAGTGCTATCTATCCTTTTTGTGAAAGTGAACATTGTGACCACAATCGAATAAGACTTAAACAAGTGACAAGAGACACTAAACTTGAGGACTACAGTGGATGTTGGTGTCGAGTCTTGGTTTTCTTTTGATTTTATCTTTTTGGTGACATGTCTTTTAGCTTTTCCAGGATGTCTTTGACTAGAGATTCTATCTCCAGGATGTCTTTGACTAGAAAGGCGAGGATGGGGTATCGTCACCTATTTGCATTTGCTGTCTATCGATTGTCTTTTAGTAATGCTATGACTTGTCCAAGGATATGAGGACACTGTGAGTCTAGTATGAACTGGGGCATTCCTTGTTTGTGACTATCTTATCTCCATGCAAATAGGTACAATGACTTTCTGGGCCGAACAAATGCCTCGATTGTCATAACCTATTCTACCATAATAAAGCTCAATGATGATAACACACAAGAAGCTCTTTCACGTTCATATCTTCTGTCTTCCATCCCCCTTTCTTGATTGACTTCCATTGTCCTTCTTGAGTCCGCATAGCCTGCTATCACATGACTGAGTATAATGACACACCAAAAACATTTGCATTTCATATAGTTACACCTGCATTATCACATATAAGCATTTCATACATGCATATGGATATCACAATTGCATCACATCTTGCATACAACACATGTTAGCACATCTCACATTTTCATCATGTAAATAATCATTTGCATTATCATATTCATTTGCATTACATACATTCACATTTGCATCATGCATCACATATACAACATAAAAGAACAAAAATATATTGCATTGCATCATATAAGCATCCATGTCATAAAACATGTATCACATAAGAACATTTCATCACATAAGGTACACATGCATATAACTGCCCGCAACGATGGATCATCTCTCATATATAATCAAAAGTGTCATGATACAATGATGTCAAAAGAATCATATGGCTACAAAATCACCCGAGGGTGTCTACAATACAAAAATGGTACAAATACTGATACAAGGGAGCCCTCTATGGCTATGACAAACTCCCTCCCTCGGAGCCGCCTAGCCTCGACAGACACTGAGCTGTAGATGGACCTGCTCTGGGATCACCCTGCCTGTCTGGTGGTGGTGGAGGACCCATGACCCCACCACTAGATGCCTGCCTCCTACGAATCCCTCCCGTAGTCGTCGCTGTACGTGATGGTCTATGGAAGCTCCTCACCCGCTGATCCGCTGGCACTGCACCATAGTACAGGTCCCTCCAATACCCAATCTCCTCTTCGGCTCGCAGCACATAGGCATAGCCTGCCCCTGCATCCTCTGCCGCCTGCCTCCCTACCCTCAGAGCTGTCTCGACCTCAGTATATCGCTGGATGGCCTGGTCCCTCTCTCGCTCTGTATCTCGGAGCCTGATCCTGAGACGATCCCTCTCCCGCTCCAACTCCGTGATCTCGTCTGCCTGGCCCTGGCAGATCTCTCTCAGCTCTAGCAGCTCATCCTCCTCAGGATCTCCACCCTCAGCCTCTGCCTGTGGCTCCTCCTCTGCAGGTGCCTGTACTTGTGCCTCCCTCTGTACCTGTCTAGGTGCCTGAACTGGAGCCTGTCTCTGTACATGCTGGGGAACTTGTACCTGTCTCTGCACCTGTCCCTGTCCCTGCACCTGTCTAGGTCCCTGTGCTCTAGGACCCTGTGCTGCTGGTACCTGTAGGGGCAATCCACCTCGACCCCTCACCACCTGGGCTGCTCCCTCCTGTCCTCCCTCCCTCTAAGGTGCTACCCGCCTCTCCCCCACTACTCCCCTCCGCCTCCGTCAGCCCCTACCTCCATCCCCTCCACCATCACCATCATCATCCCCTCCAACCTCTCCCTCCAGCAGCTCTCCAGGATCTGTCAACCTCGGAAACGGATGCTCTGCCCAATATGCAGCATACTCTGCGTCCATCCCTGCATCCTCCACCTCTGGCCACATATCCCAAGGTAGTGGCATCATCTCAGCCAGCTGTGTGACGGCCTGATCATACGATAACAATGGCCCGAACTGTGCCTGATCCCTGACTGTGCGGGCATACATGCCCGAGCCTCGCGGCATCCTCTGGATCCTGCCGAACTGTCTCCCAACCCTGTCAACCAGCTGCCTCTCCAGTATGTAGGGCGTACGCCCAATCAGATACCTGCTCCTGAATGTATAGGGTAGCTCCACGGCATCGTCCTCCCACTCCTTGCACCCCAGGTACGACCTCCAGATAACCATATCAATGTCATCTATGACCCGCCTCCAGTGCTCCAGCCGGCCAATCCGAGGCTGTGACGTAATCATATCGTACAGGTGTACAAAACTCCGTCCATGTCCTCTGCCTCTGAAGTGGATAGTCCGTGTGATAGGAAGGTGCTCATATGCCCACACCTGTAGCAGTGTCACTCCGCAGCCCAAGCCCACTGATCCGTGATAGACAAACTAATGCAGCTCATAGTACAAATGTGCCAGGACACATGGCCCCGAGGCATATCTGGTGTGCTCAGTCACCAGTGTCTCCAGTGCTCCTCCCCAGCCCACTGCCAATCCCCGGGTAGCCCTGTCAGGACATAAGAAACCACTGATGGCTCCTCCAATAATAGCTGGCAGCGCTAACCCTGTCGCGGTCATGGTATCCCATGCCACGTGCCTTGCTCTCATCTCCAAACTGGGATCCTGGAATACTCGTCTCAGCGCCTCCCTGTCTCCATCTCGATCATATGGAATCAGCTCTCCATCGATCGGTATATGCAGTATCCTGTACACATCCTCGAGCGTCACTGTCATCTCCCCCATAGGTAAGTGAAACGTGCAAGTCTCGGAGTGCCATCTCTCCGCCAGTGCAGTCAGCAAACCCATGTTTGCCCAAAACTCGGGCACATATAGCACATGTCTGAGGCCCATCTCCTCAATCGCAATCCTGTCCTGAATCGACAACTGTGGTCGCAATCTCTGTGTCGACGGGAATCTCTCCCGTGACTCTAGCATAGGCAGATACTCCTGCAGTCAACCAATCAATCATGTCAGTTATCGTGGCATTCACTGTTTATCACAAAATGCTACTTGCTATCTCAATGCATATGGTTCTCTATCCTAGTGACACTCACTGTTCATCACAAAGTGTTGCTATCTACCCTAGTAGTGCTCCCTGTTCATCACAAAGTACTACGTGTGTGACATTCCCTGTTCATCACAAAGTGTTACTCACATTTGCACTCCCTGTTCATCACAAAGTGCTACCTATCTTGGTGCTCCCTGTTCATCACAAAGTGCCTTGATCTATCCTAGTCTTCCTAGAGGACCTTCTTGAGTGTATCCTCTCAGCAGCTTATCCAATCGACAACGTATGTTCATCACAGAACTGCCGATTTGACCTTGAAGACCAAAACCATGCATTTTTGACACACAAACGCACTTTAAACTCATAAACGCGCTTATAGACTGCACAAACGTGCTTCTGCAACACAGACGCGCTTTCTAAACACATATTGTGCCTATATCATGCACAAACGCGGCTAGGGAACATAGACGTCCCTATATGACATAAACACCTCTACAATTCGCAAACGCGCCCGCAATCAACGCAAATGCGGTCCTAGGCACAGACGTGCTTGCAACTGACACAGACGCGCCTGGCACTGACACAGACGCGGTTGTGCATTTTTTGCATTTTTTAAATACCCTATTCCTAGCGCATTTATTGCTACCTATTGAGCATTAATGACAAAACTTGAAATGCGTGAAAGTACGAGGAGGTTTTCTGGTACTTACCGGCTCTCCTGCATCTGCTGGTCTCTGGAATCGGCGAACGCGGTCGAATCTATGTACGAAAGCCATCGCTGCTGACTGCTGCTGCTCTTTTTCTTGCTCTGCACTGTGATCTCGTGAAGGTGTAGATGACAATATAGTTCTTTGTGTTTTTTAATATGAGGATGATCAAGATGCACACGGATAGTATAAATCTATAGCAAATCAAATGGCAATGACAAATGATCTACTAAATAAAACATATGACATTAATAGTCAAGTGAATTTTCATGAGATCAAATTCCATTTATTAAAATTTATTTTGAAATTTAAGATTAAAAATTAATAAATTGAATATAATAAAAATTAAAGGTCATAGTGTTCACCTCGCATCCGGTGGCCCTTCGCCTCCTGATTACATGATGTTGTCGAGTAGACATGAATGTAACTAGTAAAGAAAAAAATAACAATACATGTGAATAGTTTAACCTTAAAAGATCTTAACAATCTTATAACTCTAATTGGATGTCAAAAAAGTTAATGTTGGGCCTTCAACATCAACACTTGATAGTCAATATGGTCATCAATATTTTATTGAGACAAGCTTGTCTATTTTTATTCTTTAATGATTTGTAAAATAATGTTAGGTATCTTTTGGTAATTGAACAACGTTATTTCATGTTTAGATGATGACACTAGATACCCAACCTAGTATTTGTACAATAGAGCATGGTATTTCTACAAAAATATCATCTCTAATGCCTTTGATAGAGGTATGTGCCAAATTAGTAATTTTCACATTATATTTGTTGTTTTATCTATATATTATCAAAAAATTGAATAATATTTATTTGTAGTTTAATTTATATCTTGATGCTTGCCATAGGGCTTTGCAACTCCAAGTCACAAATATTAAAATAATTAGGACATTATCTATTTATTTAATTAATTAGGCCCTTTGATTATTTTATTCACTTAAGCTAAACTTAGGAGTTGTTTATCTTTTATTAAATTAGGCTAATAGTAGATTAAGTTCACTTAGTTGAATTAATCTTTATTTCATTGAGCTAATTATAGTTTCCTAATTTTAGATTAGGTTTCTCTTGATTTCTATAAATCAAGTCATTCATTCATTGTAATCTATCAAATTTCATCACAGGTTAATCAACACATTAGATTCCTTTTTGGATCAATGCTCTCTCAAGGTTGCATAGCATTAATCACAACTTCTCCTCACATGTGATAGGTGTTTTTTCTGCAAGTGATTCATGGGCTTGTGGGGTTGGGCAAATAATTCCAACAATGAACATGCCCCTGTTGTGAATGAAGAGTTGCAAAAATTGATTGATACATGTTATCGGTATGTGGTAAGTAATTATTTTGTTATATGTTGAATTCTACAATTGAATTTATGTATATTAATGTATATATTTTTTATTGTTTTCATTGGATCTCCATAAAAGTTTAGAAAGGAGGTTATTTAATGGGTTTGAAGGCAACCATAATCATATGCATTTTTCTCCACTTGACATTTAAAGGTGGCTTGTGATCTCTTCCCTTCCCCTAGAGGACAATGACTACATTAGGGTCATTTTTATATATGCTTATATGTCATTTTTGTACATATATTTTGTAGTACAGATATTTGATATTATACACCTATATGGACTTGTTGTCATCATATATGGTTTTCTTTTACATATATTGTACTTTTATCAACATATAACACTATATGCCTAAATGAATTTTTAGTCAATATAAATATTATTTCTCATTGCTAGTCATATTTCCTTTAAAGTATTAATTGAATAATTAACCAATTAAAATAGAGATATTTTGATTTGATTTTGAATAAATTTACAATTATTTTAGTCTTTAATATTGTCTAGTGAGGTTGATCATAGTATAGGTCTTGGTTAGTCAATTTAGTCCTAGTCTAGATCAAATCAAATTAGAAACAGAATCAAGAAGGGGATACATCTTATAAGTATGTGCAGTGTCATAAATTGTAACCCCTTTCCAATTTCACACTCCTTTTTGGGCCCTTACTTAGTGTGTCCTATCCTATGTCATTTTCAAGCCTATTTGGGCTCTACCACATCCTATTGTAGCCAAATACTCAAATTAGTACCTGATTTGATATCACAGATCCACCAATCCTTTTCACCTTTTAAAGGATCATTTTTTATGGGTCCAAGATGCCTAAGTGGGTCTAGGGTATCTAAATGGGTTCATAGCACCTAAATAAGTTCATGGAACCCATTTAGGTCACTTGTAAGGTCACTAGCACCTAGCCATAGTGACCCACCAAAAATACTTAAAAGTCAAGCTTGTGGTAGTTTTGGCTTCCCCATTTACAAATTTAGTCTTGATTCTCATATATGGCCATTGGACGTCAACCTAAAATGCACATTATGTTGACATCCCTATATAAAGGCATCATACCTAATTCATTTTGATCATCAACATCTATTAATTTCATTCTCAAGCATTCCTAATTCCTTCAAGAGCATATTCGAGTAAAAGGAGCATCAAGTTATAGAAAGTTGTTTTCTTGTATGTGTTCATGATGGATTTTGTTATAGTTTATCATGTTATTGCTTCTACACTTAGAGGACTTATCTAACGAGAATTACAAACATTAAAAAGTTTGAGGTATAATCTTCTCAATTCATGCTCATTTTACTTTAGATTTATCCTTTGACCTGCAAGGGTAAGATATCTTTTCCTAATCATCATTGATGTAGTGGAGGCTAACACCCACCCAAGGTTTGACTTAGGAAAACCCCTATACAACCCAAAAAATTTTATCTCTTTTTTGTATGTAGGATTTAGATCTAGTGAATTTTGATTACAAATTTATGAAGTGCAGACTAAGGCAAACAAAGAATTTGAAGAAGCAAAAAACCCTAGTCACTATCAATTAGTCACATTGAGCGACACTTTTTTGAAATTTTTTGAAGGAAATAATATGTGGGACATCCTGATCCAAAATTTGTTAATAATACTCACATCGGGCATCTTTAAGTTAGTGGTGCGTAACCATAAAGACTGGCACATTTGAGATTGTATTGCAGACACAGGTTCCTTTCTATTTCCTATTATAGATTTGTCCTCAAATTTTGCATATCTATTCTATAGCTTACTATTCATGTTGATTATTGTCAAATTTGTATCTTTATACCTAGTTCTTGCATTTTCATATCTAAATCATTATCCAATCATATCAAAAGATAAAATAGAATAACTCAATGATTATTCACAACTCTCCCAAGGGTTTGAAGCCAGGCCTACTGATTATTCTCTAATGTATGTTGATGTGAATGGGTTTGATTCCTAGTTTGTATGTTAGACTAGTGAAACCCATTTATCTTTGTATTCATGGATTTGATAACATTGGTAGACATTCATCAGGTACAATTAAATTTCCTATAAAGGTGGGTGATTTGATCCTACCCACATTTATCCATGTCATTACTCACATACAATCTTCTTCTAGGTAGATTGTGGCTTCAAGCTATGCAATCAATCCCTTCTATTGTCCATTGCAATCTCAAATTTATTTATAATAACAAGATGTACACTCTAGAAGGTTATACAAGATTTCATAGTGATTTCTAAAAAAGATTAGGATTCATATCTTCCTCTTATTACTATGATCTCATCTACAACATAGTCTCCTACCAATGATTCTTTCTTGGAAAAACATTGGGGTCCTTTAGACTTACACCCCAATTTTGTGGAGAATATAAAGTCCCAAAATTTAAGATTCAAGCCTCAAAGGACCCTAGTGTTTCCTTTTTTCTAGCTTCTTCTAAGTCCATTCCAACCTATTCTTCTTCCAACACATGTCTTGATGATGATTGGTTCTCTTTAGATTTCAACCCTATTGGAACTACACTAAAACCCATACATTGACTTGGAAAAATATTATGAACTTGGTTTCAAAATCCTTTATATACATGAATATAATGGACATTATTTAGGATGTGAGAAACAAATTACTGAGGTTTATGCGAAATCTACATCATAATTTTATAAGGAAGGTTTAGATTTTCAACCTTCTCCTTTGTTGACATCCCCTCCCCCATTGTCTAATACATCTATGTCTTCCTCTCCTAAATTTTTGTCTAAAAAAGAGAGTATTTTGTTTGACCTTATTCAAAACAAAATGATTACTCTCCCTTTACAATATTTAAAAAAAAGTCATAAACAAAACTAGGACAATCCCTCTTTTTGTGTGTATCATCAAATTCATAGCCATTTCAATAATGAATGTCATAATTTGGAAAGTAAAACTCAAGAACTTATTGTATGTGGTATCATTCAAGTGATAAGTGATAATGAATGACACCATTGTCCTATCCCTTCTAAATAACATTCATGTTTGATTATGTTCCTCCACACTATGTGACATTGGTATCTTACCTTTTAAGGGCTCATTATCATTCATGGTGGTACAATTTCATGTGCAATCATACTTGGACAAAAACATAATAGCTTAATCATTATTTTCTCTATATTAGGGGCAAGAAATTTGTTTAAATCATTCCTCCTTACTAAGGATCCACTTTCCCTTTGTTGATTTTTATATTTTATAACTGTATATGCTTTCTTGCATAGAATTGTTTGTCCTTCATGAGAAATTTGTCCTTTCTTAGAGGTGTGTATCCTTGATTAGGAATTATTCATTTCTTGAAAGCGCGTGTCTTTTATAAATGAGCTCTCCTTAGTGATAGAAATTGTGCAATCCTTCATAAAAATTACCTCTCCTAGCAATAGGGAAGGTGTGTATTCCTGGTCTCCTTCCCCTTCTAGTGTTGAAGATGTCATCTTTATTAAAGGTAACCTCTCTTTTTGGAGGTAGATATATTTATGAAAATATCTCTTCATCCCTCTTTGGTAGTCATGTATCCTTGAAAAGGACCACTTTACACTTGTTGCAATATCTCTTTTACAACTATCTCTTCCTTTCTTAAAGCTCACATCATTTACAAGGATCTTTCTTCCTAGCTTTGAACACATGCATTTTTGTTAAGGGTATCCCCTTGCTATTGAAGTTGTTTATCATTGATTTCTATCTTCCTTAAGATATCTACATGAAAGTATGTTGACATATTAAGGGGGGCATGTGAGGCATCCTTTTTTCTCATAGTCAATCATTGATGTGCCCCATAGTGGTGTTGTTGTATTACAGTGCACCCTCGAGGCATGGTTATCAATATTTAGAACTTTGTTCGTGGTTATCTAGTATAGTGTGGCTTTCTAGTGTGATCATTTTTGTCCATGCCTACTCAAGTGATGGTTATATTGTTTATTCTTTCTTAAGCATTGGTCATATAGTATAACATGGCTTGATAGTGTAATCATTATTGATTACGGCTCCTCAAATGTTGATTGCCTAGTTTAGTGTTGCTTGCGAGTGTGATAATTTTTTTGCACTTCATGAATCACCCAACATAACACACCTTGTTGACCAATGGAATTCATGCCTTCTTGTCTCATCAATTTGAGTACATCCTTGTTCTTTCTATAAGTCTACTTGTGCTCTTGTAGTAATATGCCAAGAATGATATTAGTAGTTGAGACATTTTAGATATTGAGGTCTCTTCAACTAGTTGAATTGGAACCTTTTTACTTTCTTTAGTACTTGATTTGTGCATAATTTGAAGGTTTTTGCATGGATTTATAGGATTTACTTTCTCATATGCTTTATCTCTTCATCTCTACTTTATTGACAATATGAGTCTAAGTTCATATTCCTACTAAAGTGGGGGGCTAAATGTAGTGTCTTAAATTGTAACCCTTTTACAAATTCACATTCCTTTTTGGTCCCTTAGTTTAGTGTGTCGTATCCGAAGTCATTTCAAGCCTATTTGGGCCCTATCATATCCTATTGTATTCAAATACTCAAATTAGGACCCAAATTAATATCACAGACCCTGACACTCCTTACCGATTTTTGAAGGACCATTTTTTATGGTTCCAGGGTACCTAAGTGGATCTAAGGCATCTAAATGGGTTCATGGAACCTAAATAGGTCCATGAAACCTATTTATGTCCATGAAACCTATTTAGATCACTTGTAAGGTCATTGGTGCCTAGTCACAATGACCCACCAAAAATCCCCAAAATTTAGGTTCATGGTAGTGTCGACTTCCCCATTTGCAAACCTGGTCTCAATTTTTGTATATGAACATTGAAAGTTGGCCTAAAATACACATTTTCTTGAGAATCCTATATAAAGTCACCATCACTAATTAATTTTGATCATCCACATCTAGAAATTTAATTCTCAAGCATTCCTAATTCCTTCAAGAGCATATCTGAATATAACGAGTACGAAGCTACAATAAGTTGTCTTGAAGTATGTGTTCATGAAGGAATTTTTTATGATTTATCATATTATTACATCAACACTTGGAGGACTTATTTAAAGAGAATTGCATCATAAACATTATCAAGTTTGAGGTATAATCTTGTCAATTCAGTGTTATACTTTAGATTTAGCTTCTACCCTATAGGGGTAAGCTCTCTTTTCCTAATCATCATTTCTATAGTGCAAATTAACACCTTCTTGAGGTGTGATTTAGACAAACCATTATACAACCCAATACTTTTTCTCTCTTTTCTATGTGTAGGATTTAGATCTAGTGAATTTATATTGCAAATTTGTGAAGTGCAGATAGATACAAATAAATCCAAACTTTGAAGAAGAAAAAAACCTTGGTCATTGTCAATTAACCACAGTGTCTGACACTTTTTTGAGGAAATTCTATGTTCAAATAATTTGTGGGACATCTTGATCCTTGATCTGTTTACAATACTTGCATCAAACATCTTCATGTCACTAGTGCCTAGCTACATAGACTAACACTTTCAAGCTCAAATTACAAACACAGGTTCCTTTATGATTCCTATTTTTAGATTTGTCTTTATAATTTGTATGTTTGTTCTATAACTTACGGTTTATGTTGATTATTGTCAAGTTTGCATCTTATACCTAGTTCTTGCATTTTCATAGCTAAATCATTATCCAATCATATCAAAAGTTAATATAGAATAACTCATTCATTGTACCTATCTCTCCAAAGGGTTTGAATTTGGCCCAATGAATGTTGATGTAAATGGGTTTGATACCTAGTTTGCATGTTAGACTCGTGAACCCCATTTCCACTATATTATAGTATGACATAACTTTTTTCCCCTTGGCATGTCTCTCATAAGTATGCACAATTTATTGATAATACTGTAAATTAGATGTCACATCAATTAATAACTCTCCTTTTTAAAGTACACTTAGGTAGTTGTTCAGCCCCATGATGCACAAAATGCAAAATATACTTGCCTGCAACTTTTCATTGAGCACAAATGATGTTTTTTGCAGATTTTAACAAATTATTGTCATGATCAAATGACTTGGAGATTTAAAAATATGAGAGTCTATTGTTGAGGGACCCTACATCAGCCTATAGGTTTAAAGAAAACATGTGTAGGTGTCACAAATTACAAGAAATAGTCCATCATAGTTTGGAATTTTTTTGCACTTAGGGCTCTTAAGAGATTGTGCCAATATAGTGTAGCCCATAATGATCAAGATAGTTGAAGTGAAAAATAGGGCCTTTCAACATTCACTTACCCATGTGAATGTGTTGGCATGGTTGGTTCAGTCCCATGACACAAAAAACACAAAATAAGCTTGCCTCTAACTTTTTATTGAACACAAATGATTCTTTTTGTAACTTTCAAAAAATTATCTCCATGATAAAATTGCTTTGAGATTCAAACATCTGAGAGAGATTATTATGGAATTACCTAACATGAACCTATACGTTTAGATGGAATGTTTGTAGGTGCCACAAATTGCAAGCAATACTTCATTATAGTTTGGCTATTTTTTGTACTTAGGGCTATTAAGAGAACATACCAATATAGTGTAGATTGGAATGATATGGATGGTTGATGTGTAAAATAGGGTCTTGCCTAGATTTCACCCATCGACTGGGATGTGTTGGCATTGTCAATTCAGCGCCATGATGCATGAAACACAAAATATGGTTCCCTATAAATTTTTGTTGAACAATGATGCTTCTTGCAAAATTTTAAAAATGGTCATCACAATCAAATGACTTTTTGAAGCTTTTGAAAATGGTCACCATTTTGTTCTTGAACACTATTCAAATCACGAGAATCCAAATCAGTTGCATCATATTCATTGTATTCACCTTCTCCACTGACAAAATCACATACTGATGCAATTAACTAATCATCTCCTTTTTCATTATATTGAGAATGATCTTCCTCATAAGGAAGATCTTCATCTCCATTTTATGAGAGAGTACTTCAATTCTTGAGGGAAGCAAGTGGAACTTCTTGCAACCTAATATCTACAAGAATTTGTTGTTGTTGTTGTTGTCGGTTAAGGTGACACAAAATTTTCTTGTGTTCAACTTATTTATTGCTTGACTTAATAAGAGGAAGGGGGTGTTGATTGGTATCGTATGTGGCTTTATCTAGATAACTAATTCCAAAAAAAAATATACTACAATTTTTATCCATATTTCTCTTAGCAAGAAGCATATTTTTTTCCTAAATTAATCTCCTTTTTTTAGACATTTGTCACTTGTTTTAGAGCTTCTTCCTTAAGTTGATCTAAAAATTCATCTAGTTCATTGTTATCATCATATGATATGCTGGAAGGAGGGGATAATGGTGGCCTTGATATAAAATATAATATGTATCCATGTTTGAGATGTGCTTCATTGACATGTTGGCTGATGGTATGCTATAGTTTTAGATGTATGGAGAAATTGTGTTCAGTTCATTTATGTGCATACTAGTATTTAATATTGATTAAATGTGACCATGATATTGTGATGATTATTAAATTGAGATATAGGTTTTATCTAAGGTTTTTATGCATTGAGATGTGTGCAAAATTTTGGTATACTTGGTTTATTATTATGCTTTGATTAATAAAATGTGTATTAAAATTTTAAGTTGAGATTAAATGATAACATGATTTAGATCCATTAAATGTAATGAGATTACGATTATGATGTTGGAACATATTAGGTGATTTTTCTATTCTTCAACTATTATATATATGTACAGGTACCCTTGATATAGGTTGAGTGGTTATAGGTACAGGGAAATATTACACTTGGCTCAATTAGTCTGAGTATTTCCCCAACATTGGTCATGATCGATTCGAGTGTCATTCCCTATTTCATTATCCCATATCAACCAAATACTATCTTTGGTATGATTTATGAAACCTCAACCTATGTGGACACCCAGTGAATGAGTGATTTAAATATATTTGTCAAAATTTAATTTCTTGCAATTTAATTCAAATATATGCTTATATGGATTTAAAGTAAAATTAAGTGTGTTTGAGCTTAGGGCGAAATTGAAAGGTGTTGTAATTAAGGTGTTGTACCTTGTTTTGATTAATATGAAAAATAGGTTTTAAGGACCCAAAACCTTTAACATAGGAGCATAAGATAGTTCAACATAGATCAGCCAGACCAACATAGAAACAACATACAAAAGACTGGCAATAAGGCCAGTAAACCAAATGAACATCAAAAGAAAGGAACAACAAATCAAAAAAACTAGATAAAGGACCTAATCAACAAACAAAAACTACAAAGACTTAAGAAGATCAACCGCCTTAGTGACCAATAGGTCATAGTTTGCCGAAGCAACTTTAAGTTCTTCAATTTCCTTATTTGGCTTCTTCTCCTTCTTCTTACCTCTAGTCCTCATTCTAGGTCCTTGCACCTCTCTCATACCTTCAATGTTAGGTTCCAGCTCCAGGGAATCCTTCTCATTCTCCAGCTTGCTGATAAGAATTTTGGTGTTGTCAGCCGAGGCCAACAATGCTTTTAAGGCATTTTTCAATTTTGTTGAATTTGTTGTCAGTTTCTGCCATTCTCTGGTCCTTAGCATTGTCATTGGTTTTTATCTCTTCCAGGGCCTTCTCCACTTGCTCAAACCTAGGGTTGAAGGTGTCTCTAATCTCTTCAGCTCTGGCAATAGTTTTACTCAAGTCATCAACATATTCAGCCTTAGACTTACCTTCACCAATACTGATTGTCTCCAGAATTTGAACCCTGTGGCTCAGTGTCTTATTATCATCCACAACTTTCTTGTGATTGTTAATTAACCAATCGAGGGTGTCCACAAACCATTTCAAACCCTCGGTAGGAGGATTTGAAGGGGGGCTTTTCTCACCAGCATTGTCATGTTCATTGTTGGGAACATCTCCACTAGTGATCTATTCGACATTTCCATCAACCCTATGATTAAAACCTTCCCCTATGATCTCCTCCTCCACTTTTTGGTCGACGTCAGGATCCTTTCTCTGCAGTTTATCCTCCAATTCCATTTCATAATTGTCCTGCCTTTTCTATTTGTTCCTTTTTTGAATGCAAGTTTTAGTTTTCTTTTTTCGAGGGGACTGGGATTCATCCTTCTCAGAGTCCTCAGAGACCTCCTCCTCCTCCGAGGAGTGAATCTGGAAGACCTTTTCTTTACTTTTTTTTCTTGCCCTTAGAAGAGGATGACTTAATACTCACCTGTTTTCTTTTCTTACCAAGTTCAGCTTCAGAGTCTTCCAAACTCTCCTCTGTCTCACTCTTCAAATCACTTTCAGACTCATCACCCATAGAAAAATCAGAATCCGACCCTTCCTCCTCAGAATCAGAGATAGAAGGCTGGGGGCAGGCAATTTGGTTAGCTTTTAAATGGTCATAGATTAATACCATAAGACCTTGGTGCATGGTTGTATCTCCCTTAGGGTTCTCTCTATGGGCTTTAATGGTAGTATTCATTAAACAAATTAGGTAATAGGGTATGTTAACTTTTTCATCATACCTGAAATGGTTGAGCAGTAGAAAATGATAGCCATACACTTTGGTGAATCTGCCATCCAAGGTGATGTATCGCATAATAGAAAACATAACCTCCCTCCAGGGCTTACCAAACACCCTAGGAGGGTAGTAGGTCTTGCTTAGCTTAACCAGTCACTTCTTCTCCTTTGTCATTTCAAGGTATCGCTCAATGGCTTCCTTGCTAAGCTTTCTGTCCTTGTAGAAATTGCTTCCTTCCCTGTGAAGACTCGTTACCTAAGAAATGAGGTCTTCATCAATGGAGATAGTTTTATCTCTCATCTTCAGGGTGCCCTTCCTCCAATTTTTACAAAAAAAATTAGTGATTTTGGCATCCCTCTCATGGAGTCTCTCCATATACTTCGTAAACCCGCCCTTCTACAAGACGCTCCAAATTTCCTCCTTTTGTTTCCACTCCTTACAGTTGTTGGGCTCATAGCGATGCCTGTTACCTCCCATAGTTTCATTATTCTAATTATGCGTCACTTAAGCTTACTTAGGGACCAAATAGGAGAATTTAGGAGCATTACCATTTTAGGTGTTGTTATCATGTTATCAATTTCCACTTGATGTAGTGTCTCCACTTTTAATGGTTTTATAATATTATTTTTTTCACGTTAGGTGGGTAATCCACCTTTAATGGATGCATCACACTATCACTTTTCCACCTTAGGCGGCTGATAAGTTTTCACTTTGTTTATCATGGCATACGATTAAGAGACTTGTCATAATCTTATGAACTCCTATGTTACACCTCGGCCTATCTAACCAAGGGGTCTCCTGTGTACTTTTATCTATTTTATCACATTCTTGATAGGAATACAATTTATTCTTGCCATGTTGATTCTCTCTTGTTATTGTTCTTTCCATTAGGCGTCTAGATCTTGGGTGGCTATCTCCATAGAAAAATCTTACATGACATTAGAGATTATAGAGTGCAACTTGTTAGTCATTTTGAGAGATTTTTGGTACATTTTGGGGGGTTTTATTTTCATGGCTTTCTATTGCAGGTCAAAATTAGAGCTTTCTAGGTCAAATATGAGGTCACTGTTGGATTCAGAAATAGAAAGTCATTTTTGCCTTTTGTTTTGTCCAAATTGAGCTTTGGGGGTCAAATCTATGAAAGGTTGAAGTTTGGAGGTGGTTACTAGATCTGGGAGGCACCTATAATTTCTAAGCATTTTGGGCCAAAACAAAGCTTGCCATTGCACTCAAAAGGCCCAAAAAACCTAAGATTGATTGTAAAATTTATGAAATCAAAGCACTTTGGATCAAGCCATTGGAGAATTTTTTTGCCTCTTCTATTGTACAAACATCATAAATGTACAATTGGATACTTTTGTGAAAAAAAAGAAGAAAAATTCCTATTTTGTTATTCTCTACAATTTTTTTAAAAAAGAACCAAAAAATTCAAATATTTCTATTCGCAGTTTGTAAAGGTTGTAAATTAATTTTTAATATAGAAAATAAAAGAAATTTTTACCTTGCATAGGCAAGGTACATTAATTGTGTAGGGTACCTTGTGTTAGTCTGCACAGGCAACAATACTGTGCTAGCCTAATCTAATCCCACCATGTGGGCCCTAATTATTCACCCACACAACCTGACTAAACCAACACATGTCCAACCATGGACCCCACCACATGGTATCTTTTGATTCGCTAGCAAAGCACACAATCAATGGATTCACCAAACTTTGACATGTCAATATGCAACATCAAATTGCATGACTACCATATTATTTCCCAATTTAACATTAACACCACATGCCACGTCAACACCTACATAGAGGGGTTGTTTTGTTGTGATAACTAGACATATGTCAAATTTAACATAGTGGTTTGCTAACAACAGTATGAGATTAACCCCTTTTTGAAAATTTATACCCCCTCTCCAAATGAGTTTTTTATTTTGCAATTCAACTTCAAACGATAATAACTTGCTCATTTTGACTCTTTTTTTTACTTCGGCTAGAATTTTGTGTTATTCACAGTGGTGCAGGTAGCTTCTAATTTTGGTGCTTGTTTTTTCAGAAAATTGGTTAATTTGCAAGTGTTGTTGAGTAGTTCCATCTTTTTCAACTTTAGAGGCTTCATTCAAGGTCATACAAATTTCTTTTCAGGTGTTTTTTTTAAGTACATAAATTTTCATGTACTTTATAGTGGTGCTATCAATTTATAGTCATTGTGATCACAAATTGTACTTTCAACACATGGTCTTATTTGACATATTTTGGGGATTATAATGCATAGACCTTAGTTGGGTCTTTTGCATAGTGATGTGAGTCTGATATGGCTTGATTGTGCTATAACTTGTAACCACCAAAATTAGAAGTACACTTTACCTTGGTTTTACAAGTGGCCATTGTAAACACACTAAGTATAAAGTGCCAAATCATTGCTTTTTGGGGGGAAGTTATTTTATTGAGTGAATTTGGGGAGTTGTGTTATGTGTTTGTGCCTTCAGTACTCTTTTGTGCTCTTTATTTTTTCAGCCATGGGTAATCCTAAGTTTCCTCTTCTAACTCCACATAATTATACAACATGAAAAATTAATGCATGGAGTAAACTTATGGAAAAAGGATAAATTCACTATATGGATGGCTCTATTCCTAAACCAATAGATGGTAATATGAAAATGGAATGACTCATTAAAATTACTATGGCTCTTGGAATGTTAAGGAAATATGCATCAACTGATCTTATCTTTCACATTAATAAGTGTAAAATAACTAAGGATGCTTGGGACAAACTTTCTCAATTGTATGAAAAAGTTTATGAGATTAGAGGTTACAAGCTTGAAAATGGCCTCACCAATTTAGATCCTAAGAATTTTGATAAAATCCAAGACTATGTAATTATTGTGCCTCTACAACTCCCATCTCATTTTCTCCCTCGAGAAAACAAGGAACCCCTTCTTTTTGCTTTGTCGTCTCATTTTATTTTGTTTCTTTGCTTTCTTCCCTTTTCGTTTCCTCTCCTGGTCCTTTTCTCTTTCCTTCTCATTTTCTCCCTTGAGAAAACAAGGAACCCCTTCTTTTTGCTTTGTTGTCTCATTTTATTTTGTTTCTTTGCTTTCTTCCCTTTTTCGTTTCCTCTCTTGGTCCTTTTCTCTTTCCTTCTCATTTTCTTATCTCTTTCTTCCTTATCCCCTTTTGTATTCCTGCCTTTTTTGGGCTTGTGAGGATTAGGGATCAGAGCTCCCTCTTCCACTTTGGAGTCAGGGATCCCCGATCCCCAAGCCCCGTGTCTTTCTTTTTTTCCCCTCCCTTTTAAGAATCAGGGATGGCAACATCCCCAACCCTCAATGCTTCTTTGTGAGATTGGGAATGTCACCACCCCTGACCCCTGACAAACCCTTGCTGGGATCGCGGATTGGAGGTGGGGGTGTTTATTTTCTCAGGCGTACCTGTCACTCCCAACTTTGGACCCTCGATTGATCATGACTCCACCTATCGTGATGCTCATATTTAATGCACTTAATCACCTATATAGAGCCTAACTTGTGAATAATTTTAAAGTTGATTTTTGAAAATTTTAGATATTCATCAGAGCGAATTTATAGAGTTTGAGTGCATAAATTGTAACACCCACCAAGGAACCCTAGAGAATTAAGCCAACTAATAGCCTAACTAAACATCATAGAGATATTTTTTAAAGAGATAAGCAACAATAGATTTAACCAAGGATCACAATGTCTTAAGTGTACAAGTTGAAATTATAGTTACAACATCACATTATTCTTTAAGGAATTACATACATTTAAACTTCCATGATTACATAATGCTAAAGAACAAATAGAAATAAACTTCTAACATCTAACTTACATCCTCTAAGGTTCTTAATGTCATTACTAATAAAGAATCAACTAAAAGTTACATGAGTTGTTTCCCTAATTAAAAAACTACACACAACATAGAAAACTTTCAATCTATACCATATAACCACAATCATGAGATATAACTTATCTAACACTACTAAGTTGCTACATTCAGTTTATTTCACCAATATCCAATTGTTCTTAAGCTACTAAACATTCAAAATGATAAATTCTACCCATTCCTATAGTATAGGTACCAAAATAGTATAGATTAAACATATGATAACACCCGTACATTACATATTACACCTTATATATC
This sequence comes from Cryptomeria japonica, assembly GCF_030272615.1. Classification (NCBI taxonomy): domain Eukaryota; kingdom Viridiplantae; phylum Streptophyta; class Pinopsida; order Cupressales; family Cupressaceae; genus Cryptomeria; species Cryptomeria japonica. Next base: position 480,319,468 of record NC_081412.1, read on the forward strand.
AAATACATTATAGATATAAGTCAACCATTACATATAAAATGTCATGATACAATGATCACATGAATGATATATAAATACAAGGGCATAGATGAATTTTAACATATAACAGAGATTGTATTCACATCATAAATCCATAGCACTAGATTTGAAGAGAAGAAGAATCATCCATGCACTCATGAACAACCCACGAGACATCCCAATGGAATAAATTATCAACCACTTGACCATGTGGAATCAAAAAGGTCCACTCCCCATGCTTCAGAGAATGACATAAGGCCCCACACACACTCTAGACCTAGGTTGACACCTACACAACCAAGGGAATACAAATATACATAAGGAACATATACATATAGGAATTGAAATGCCACAAGGCATAGGCTCACTCACTATAGGGTTTTGCACAAAATAGAGGTTAAGGTCCTAGGAAACATATAGGGAAGAGTATCATCACATGCCATCAATATGGGTTTTCCTGGTAGTCTGACCTTCTCCAAACTCTAGACCTTGATGCCCATTTGATTCACATGCGGAACCAAACAATCCTTACATGGAAGCAACGATTCTATCTGTTATACAGGCCTTCCCAATCTCATCTTGAGTCTAAAGAAGTACTCCAGACCATGAGATCCCATCTTTTGTCTATACGAGCACATGAGGTATGTCCAGGCACCAACAAGTATCTTATTATTGTGTGTAAAATCCATCCCAATTAATTTAATTTAATGTTATCACTTGATTAACCAACTCTCAATGAGATTCCCTAGTAGCCACTTGAGGTCACTCCCCCTAATATGCTCCTGAAACATAGGGTAAAACAAGAGAACCACAACAATACATAAAGAATCATTACATCAACATATCATGAAACAAATATCTCATAAACTTAAATAGGACTTCCATAAGAACCCAATCAACATACAGATTAATTCATAAATCGTCAACATAAACATACCCATGAATTCAGTAACATCAAGGCATGGGATTAGGCCTATGATCACCAATCCAAATCCAATTATTCATACAGGATTGTATGAACATTATAGAATCAAAACAATTGGTTCCATCACAAAACTGAACCATAGTATCACATGTGACCCACAAATTTTTTCTTTAACCAAATGCTCACAAAGCATATTCACAAATGTAGAATCGATGAATGAACATATGCAAAAAAAAGGATACAAATGAAACCATCCAAAATAATAATTAAGCCTCTATAAATTTACAACTAAAAGTTACAAACCCCCAAAAAAGCCTTTGGATCAACCCAAGCTGACTCAGACTCCCAAAACTGATCCAGAGAGCAAAAACAGTGAATTAGCACTTTTGCCCCATGAAGTGGCACATATGTTAAGTATTTTAATGCTTTTAAAACTTATTTTAGTGAATTTACAGCATATTTTGGTGCATTTTCACTATGTTTTAGCATATTTGCAACAAAATCAAAACTACACACTTGGGTTGACTTAGGTCTCAAATATTGACACCCAGACGACCAAAAAATGAAAAACCTAACAAAGACCCATTTGATATGGGTTATTTTCCTACTTAGAAATGTAATTATATCACACTCATGACTAAAACTAAATTCAAAAGACATCAAACTCCGAAAACAACCCTTTAAAACAACAAAACTAGAGCACCCGAAACAACCATTCTACAAAACGGAAAATGAAAACTCAAAATATTTCCAAAGCACTTAAGACACTATAAAAAAATAGAATAAAAATTTATTTTCCTTTTATTGAATCATAATTACATTAAAAGTGGGAAAATCAAGAACTCCAACTTGGAAAACGAAGAATAGGACTTCGAAGACGAAGTCGAGCAACCTTCACAAGGACAAAAATACAACATGAATAAAAAAACCTCCAAAAATGAAATTACACATGACAAAAAAGCCTTAAAAAACATATCCATGGAATATCCTTACAATATTCACCAATTCCCATCTTTGATTTTCATCAAAACTCACTTTCAAAACACACGCAAATCAAAACCTCTCTCCAAAAATCCAGTTTTTTGAAAAAATGCTCTCCCTAAAGAAACCACCTATTTCATTCCCCAAAAGCACTCTCAAAATCACCAAAAACACATGTAAAACCAAAAAACATCCTTTCCTCTCAAATGAGAACCCAAAAAGCAACTTCCCATGCAAACAAAATACCACTCTACTAATCGACATTCAAAAGACAAAGATAATAATAATTAATTACCAAAACACAACTCCAAATAACTAATAAAATAAAAAATAAATAATTAAATCCATAAACAAACATAAATTCAATAATAATATAATTCCACAAAATAATATCAATATAATATTATAAGACTCACAATAAATGCATATATATACATAACTTAATCCACAAAATATTATTAATATCATATTATAAGATTCACTATATATATATATATATATATATATATATTTATTTATATCACATAGGGCTATTCATATAATATATATTTATTAATCACCACAACCTTAAACATTAAAACCAATAATTAAATTAAATACATCATACCTAAACAACTTGAAACCTACAAGACGACTTAAGCTTAAACACTAGAACTCACAAGACAATAACTGGGGTTAGAATGTGGTAAGGCCTTATGTCACCTCCGATCAACTACCATTGGGATTAGAGGCACACTCAAACCTGTGAAACTAGGTGGAGTCAATGCCTAGTACTTACATCCTGTATAACACCAAATGTCTATACACAACATATATATAAACATAAGATACTTGCAGTTGAAAGAGAATCACAACATCACACCCCGCTCATATATGAGTGATGTGACATCATCCCTTTCACATCCACAATAGTAAGGCATCATAGCAAAGAAATAACATAATAAATTATATCAACATAATTTACATCACATGTAGACACCAAATTTGGGTTAGCACAAGATAAATTATCATAAGCAATAAACATGAACCATATTAGTGAATAATCACGAAGTTGATCCTAAACTTAACTTCAATAATCATTCCAGACCATATAATCAACATCATCAATGAATCTACTAATATCAAAGAGAATATCAGTATACATATTGAAACAAGAAGCAAGGAGTATCAAGAACACAAATAAACCCTTAAGTATTTAACACATCCTATCTTAAAGGAGGAATCAGGGAGAGGCACTACACGGGTGAGAGCGAGTTGTGGTTCATTTTGCCAAAGCCAAGGGGGGTGTTTTGGTGTTTTGGTTATGGGGGTATTTCTATAAAAATTTGGGGGAAAAATCGTTGAAGGGAAAAATCAACATAGTAGTTTGAAAGAATTCGTTGAAGCTTCTGGAGTTTTGTGCCATGCCGTGAAACTCTTGAAAAAATTCAGCCTTCTTCCTTGTGTTGCTCTTCAAATAATGAATAAGGTAGGTTTTGATCTTTTCTTCCCATGCATGTTAAAATTTTGCCTTAATTGAATAAATTTGTTTGATTGTTCTATTATTGAAACAGGAAATGCAATGGATTTTGTCTATTTTTTGGGGGTTTGGGTTTTGGTACGAGATGCATCTTGTTCATGTCAGATCGAGACAAGACTGCAGTACCTATCTTGTTTTCCTGAGTTCGAGTGTGGCATCATATTACTTGTAGGATTTAATCCTTATGGATACCTTGTAACGTAATTTGGTCATATGTATATTCATGCCTCTATAATTTTGAACTATGTCCCTCGAGCGGGATGATGTAATATGTATTTGAGAGTGATTCTTATTCATGTTGTTTATGATATTAGAGTTATATTGTTGCGAGGCCTTGAGGACACTATGTGATTTATTTGTTCCTCATATCTTATCTTGTATCCTCTTGTAGCATTATTAATGTATAGTTTATTTCTGCTTAACAAAAAAAAATTATTTGCATTTTATTGGTTTATTTTGTTATGTCCTCTGGGCCTCATAGCAGGGTGTTACACTTCTTGTCTGGGGTGGCATTTTGGCTTTATATTGTTGTCTTGTTTTTTTCCTTCTTTCTTTCTATTTATGTGCTAGGGTTTCTACTCTCTAGGCCTTTGCACCCTTATTTTTGGATGTAACTTGTGGGTCATAACCCTTGTCCTCCCAACATTCTATAGAGCATATATTCAAGATTTCCTTTTTGTTTTTCCATGCATTATCCATTATTTCATGAGTTCCATAATTCTTAGGTTTCCATGATTGGATTTTTTTTCTTTCTAGAGTGCAAGGGTTTGTTGCATTGTTTATGCCCTAAAATTAACTTAGCAAACCTCTGCATAAAGACTTGAAGAACAATGATTGTTTCTTTTCAAAAATTTCCAAGGATTTCCCAAACCTTGACTGGTTGTACTTAAACAGATAAAAAAATGATCCTTGTAGGGATCAAGGATGTTTCTATCCATGATACCCAATATCAAGTTAGGGATAGAAACATACTTGACCCTTGATATCCAATGCTAATGATATATAATGCCATACATCAGGGATCAAGGGTTTTGCCATCCTTGACCCCCAACAGTCAACACACACCACTAAATCGGGAATTGGGGATTCCAACATCCCCAACCTCTCATTACTCACACACTATTGTATGACAGGGATCGGGGACGTTCCCATCCCTAGCCCCCAAAACAAAAACTTTATGAGCCTAAGGCAGGGATCTAGGATGTTGCCATTTGCAACCCCCAAAATATAGGTGGGTTGTTAATGATTCAAAGGCATGAATATGAGTAATATGATTAACTGATTTTTTGTTTTAATGCTTAGTTAGTTATTCTTTATTTCAATAATATGTTTATCATCAGTAGTGTAGTTGTTTTTCCATTCAATAAAGACTTTTAATTTGATGTGTTTTTGTATAGAGCTAATGATGTCTCAACAAAAGGTAAACCCAATGAAGTATAAATTTAATAGTTATCTTCATCCTACCAAATTACACTCGCTAGATAAAAACATGATGGATACAGATCTAAGACATATAGACTTGGAGGAATTTATAAGGTGAATTTCAAAAGAAAACAAAAGGACCCCATGGGCTACGTCACTGGTCTACTCAGGGTTGGTGCAAGTAGTTGAATTTTTGGTCTACTTGAAGTCTATAGACATGGTCATGACATGTGCAACAAAATATAATTAAAATGAAAGGTGAGTCTATGTACCATTGGGAGAAATCATCTTAGATATCTCCCCTGATGTCATTCAAGCAATCTTCTAAATTCCCAAATATGATACATTTGCTAAGGTAACAGTCACTCATGGAGGGAAATACTATGTTGAATAGAATAACCCAGTGGTATATATTAATTAGCATTTGCTTCAAGAGAAGTCTAAGAAACCCAATTAGTTGGAGAAGATGAAGTTCATTTATTGAGCTTACCTGCCTATAGATGTGAGAGGTTATGTCACCCTTCTTAGCAGAGTAGCACACCTCCCAGATGCAATAAAACTCCTTCCATGGATGATTTTGTTCATCAAGGCTATCTCTACAAGAAAATAGTTCATTGATTAGGGAAGGATGATTAGTGATAATTTAGACAAGCAATTGTTGAGAGTGAAAAGGGACACAGTTGTATATGACATTGTATTTGGTGTATCTACTAGTAGTTCAAGACACATATCTAGGCTTGAGGACTATAGGATCTCTCACAAATCCTAACACAAGGATATACCATAATTGCGTCCAGTTAAAATTGGAAAGAAGTAGGAAAAGTCATTACATGGTCAATGATTTCTTTGTGTTTGAATTAATGAGGAATCTGGAGGGAGATTTTGAGAAAAGATTGTCACCTAATGTAACAACTGAAATAAGAAGATTTGAGAGTTATTTTATTCAATTCAATACTCTCTCATACATATGGGTGTTCAAGTGTACAATTGCTCCTAATAAGTTGCCCTGATATCCTTGTGACAAGTTGGTTGTTTTGGAATTACGCCACCCAATTGCATATCCACATAAATTGGTGGTGAGAAAACACAAGCCATGTTTCCAATTACTAGTAAGAGCAGGTGCACACTCTTTCCTTGAGATGAAGGTTGAAAAGAACATAGAAGTTTAATTACTTGAATTATCGTTGAATCCATTAAAGATAGAATGCAACAAGTTTGACCCTATTGGCACATTCAACAAAGTAATGGGATCACATTATAACATGTGCTAGATATTGAAGATCATTGGGCAACTGTGTTGATGATCATGAAGTGAGGATAAGAAATTATTGTAGATTAGATCTCAACATAGTAGTCCAAGCAGGGAACTTGTGGGTGTTAGATGAAGTAATAAATAAGGACACTAAGAATAAGTTACACCCATTGTATAATAAGAAGAGATTTTTTTATATTCCCATTCGTAATGTAGATCCAAAGTTCCTTGAGCTAGAAGATATGAAGGATAGGGCAAAGCATGATATGCATTGGACTAATGAATGGATAAGTCACTCATATGATCTGTTCCATATCTTGCAAGTTGAGAGTAGGACACAACAAGAACAAGCTAGCACTTCTAAGAGTAAGAAAGGTCCAACTTCATCAAGGAGGCCACATCATCCTCATATGAACCCCATAGTCCACACAAGACCTTATGTAGAAGAAGTCCCATTAATAGTGCACAAGCAAATAAAGGAGAAGAAGGGAAATCAAGAGGCTCCTTCCACAATTACTCCTCAATCTAGGAAGAGAAAAGAACTTTTGTCCCTGTTACAACAACACCATCTTCAGTTCAACAAAGAACTAGATAAAAAAGAGCCAAATAGAAGATAAAACAAATTCTCTAGAAATATCTAGTAGTGTATAAAAGGTCTAGAAGAGGACCTAAAGGACCTCCTCCCATAAGCATAATTAAGGATTGGTCCGAAGAAGAAGTCAAAAAGATTGGATCCCAATTGCAAAAAAAGAAGCAAGAAAGAGTTGAACCCTTAGCACAAGGGCAAGGTACTCAAACTTCTTAGGCGCACAGGGTAAACCCAATTGTACAACAAAATTTTGTTGTTCAAGAATGGGGTCCTTTACCATCATCTTCAGTAGATACTCCCAGTGAGCATACGATAGAAGAAAAGCAACCCCAAGGCACAAATCACATAGAAACCGATACTGAAGGGGAAGCTAAAAAGGGAAGTGACCCAAAAACACATGCTGAAGTGGAACAAAGAATAGAAGAATATCTTCCTCAAGAGGGTGTATATATTGAGGAGTTTCCACAAGACAATACAGGGATTTCAACAACTAAAATGCATGATAAGCCAACTAATGCAGGTAATGGAACATAAGTTTTTGATAAGGAGATTGAGGATGCATTTCTCTCTATGATTGGGAGGGACTTAGATGAAGAAAATGATCAACCAAGTGTGAAACCTTTTCAAGTAGCAATAGAGCAACAAGTTGAGGAACCACCAAGGGATGAAAATCTAGAAGTTCCTCATGAGAAACATGACTCAAAATAAATATGGATGGAACAGGAGTAGCAACAAGAATATCCTTAAAAATACGATAAAGGACAAGATATGGGAGAAAAATCACATGAAATTGATGAGGCAATCCATGATGATGATGATCAAAATGAAGAGCCTATTGACAATAGAAGTAACCACAAAGTTCAAGAGTAGCCTGGGGATAACAAAGAACAACATCAAATTGAAGTCAAAAGTGAAGGCACTACTCCCACTTGGTTGCTTAAAATATTTGAGTGTAGTGAAAGCAAATACAAAGACGTAGATGAATCTAATTTCTCCATGTTAGAAAAAGAGGTCTAGACTCTTGAGCCCAAGAAACATGCTAAAAAATTATTGATAGTTACCACCGATGCATCTGGTCTTCAAAGGGCCCAGATTATAGTGCCTCTTATAGATAACCACAATAATGAGATGAGACCAAAGGATTATTAAATTCAAGAAGTGGATTTGGGAGAACAAAATAAAGAGGAAGAAAGGCATTCATTGCAGCAAGTTGTTGACACCATCTTTTGAAGAATGGATAAGGAAGATGAGACAAAAGAGGAGTTGAAAGAATGAAATATAGAATTGAAGAAATATATTACTCAACTCCTAGGGCCAATTGGTTTACAAGCTCCTTTAATGAGCATACAAATTTCTCTCTCACAAGGAATTCTAACTTCAAGGAAAGATTCTTTTGATATAGAAGAACTCAATTAGAGACATGAGATTCAACAATTGGGTTTAATGACAATTCAACAAATCTTGGTTTATATGATGATATTTAAAATCAATTGAAGGCTCTTCATGGAATTTTATTTGGAGAAGGAAAAGAGGGTATAAGTATTGAGGATTACATCTTAATGTGGCATGATTACCTTCATGTGCTCTATATAATAAAGAATACAGATAAAATATTGTTGACTAAGAAGGGCATCTTAGTTGAAGATGCATATAATAGTACGTTTGTGGAATGGATCATGTCAATTAAGATGGTAATTAAGGAATATAAGAAGGAAAAGTGTAGGGTAATCAATAAAATTAATGATACTAATTGTAACATCCTAAATTGTACTCCCTTACAATTTTGTTCGTATTTAGGCCCTCACTTTGGTGTTCATGCCTTGAGACTTGATTGGGACCTGATTTTTCTCATACTATGCAATTTTGCCACCATTTTCACCTCACACTTCATCCTGCCCTCAATTTTTGGTCTCTGATTGGGCAAGACTAGGGCGTTGTGCCATGGCCCTCCCAATTAGGACCTAATTTTGGGGCCCTTGCATTTGGTCATAAGATTTGAGCAGGAATCTAGACCCCATGTCTGCTCATATTGGAAATAAGTTATTTTTTCAATGAGAAAGTATAAAAGGAGCTCTAACCCTCTCGTTTGATCATCCAACAATTATATTAATCAATTAATTTAAGCATTCAAGCAAGTGAGCAAGCAATCGGTCTTCTTTCAAGCATTGAAGCAAAGATAAAGTCAAGATTCAAGCATTGGAGTTGACATTCATGTTCTATGTTATTGAAGACTTTATAAAACCCTATTTCCATGCGGAGGAAAACAAAACTCACAAAGAGGTATATTATTTGTGTTGCAGTCATTATTCAACATCTCTCTCAAAAGGAGAACATTTCCATTATTCCAATTCAATCATATTTCATTTATATTTCATTATTAATTCCAATATTGGGGTTTGAACTAAGGAAAACCCTTATTCCCAACGTATTCCCTTATTCTACTATGTGTTGGAGTAGGTACAAAGCTATGATTTTTATAATTGGATTTATATATAGTGACGAATCAATCCCTCATTGGAGTGTGAAAATTATGGAGGACCAGAGTGACCACCATCTCGGTCCCGACAAATCAAAAGCTCCTTCTTGGAATAGGTTTGAATACTCTTTCAATTCTCAGATCTAGGGTCGTGGCTTGATCTAACGATCGTATCTTACTGTTCATGCATTTTTACATCAATTCCAACACATTTACCCTAATTTCAGTATTTTCACAATTCAACTTAAAAGAGGGTAGTCCACTCAAATCTAGTAAATCCAATAGAATTATTATCCCTTATCCTTATTTATTTGTGGCTAGATCCACTGGGTTTACCTCCCTATTTTAATGTAATGGCCCCTAAGAAAAATTAGCAACTTTCATCATTCTTGTGGTGGAAAAACTAATTTTTTACCATTACACTAATACATTGTTGTCTTAAGTCAAAGAATTCATTGAAGGATTATCATATAAACTATTAGATGATAAGTTTGAGATTAAAATTTCATAATCCATAGAGTAAGAATTCAAGGATGAGTTGAATAAGGAATCCCCTCAAATAATTGAACAAATGATGTCCATGAAGCAACACATCAAAATAATGCAAGTTGAGCTTCCACATTTTGAGGACAAAAAGAAGAAATTGAGAACTTTTTTGAAAAATGTGGTTATCGAGTTGAAATATGCCAAGATACCAAAAGTATAAGAGATACACATCATAGTAGTTTCCATCAATCAGAATTTCCCAAAATCTATTGCTCACCTCTAAAAGAAATACACTTCTATTTTTTTGAAAGAGCACATAGACAATAAGTTAAAGACAACTAGTTGCAAAGGGGATAACATTTTATCTAAGAACTCCAACTGACTCTGGTTATCACATGGGTTGAGTGGTAGCAAGGGAGGTTTTTTATCCATTGAGCTTCCCATTCTATAATACGTGCAATGACTTTTAGTTAGATGCAACAACAAAAATAAGAAGATTTTGCCCACGTTTTGAAAGAGGAACCTGTCAAAAATGAAACAACAATAAACTTGGAGTAAAAATAGTGGAAAAATCGGTTATTTTATTCAATATTGGATGCCCAAATACATCATTTACCTATTGTATGAGTCTTAGGGAGTCTTATATTTAGTTTTGGAGTAGTTTTATGCTACTTATTTGCAGTTTTTAATAAATTTTGACCCAAAATTTTGCCCAAAAACCCTAGTTTTGGGTTTGAAAATTGGGTGTTGTAAATTTTATAACAACCCTTCATTTTATTGAAGAAAGGTTTAGATTATTAGTGCGTAACTTATAGTGGAATATTTATGCATTTTGGTGTGATAATTAGTACCAAACTTGTGCAATTTGAATGAAATAAAGTTCAAGTTTCAATATTTCAGCATGTGTTAATTGTTCAAAAAAAATTTATTAAATGGAATTGTTGATTGTTTGGTGATTCAATTATGAATGATAACTTGGCTAAATAAAATATCAAAAGGTTTATTAGGAATTTTGTCCTATATGTGTGCATAGGTATGGCTATACAATTAGATGAATTCTAGGAATCATTGTTTAAATCTATTTCTTAGATGATTGCATCATGTTTTCATGAATTGTGTTAATCTAATTTGTGTTATTTTAGTTTATTTAAATTTGGCCTAATTGTCACATGCGTTGAATGATCATACAATTGACATTGTTTAGTAGCTTAAATTTCTAGTTATTTCCTTTCATTTTCTAAAACCTCTTATCTTTTGCAATTTATTTCATACTTATAGATAGAGTAGATTGTTAGAGTAGGTTTGTCATTATTAATTTGTTTATGCAACTTTAAACAATAAAAGATCCCAAAAAGAGGTTATTTTAATCATTGAGAAGATAGTTGAAGAATTTTGCATAATTTTCAGCTTGAAGTGTTAAAAATCAACTACTGCCTTCAATACCATTCACATATGTTCCTACTGATCTTCCTTGCACATTTAAGACCTAGCCTTCAATAACCTTGGAGTGAGTCTTCCTCACTTTTCAAGAGAGGATATCCATCTTTAGATCACCTTCCATTGTCTGTGATAACACTGTAATCAATAATAACTAAATAAAATGAGCTTAAGAGCACAACTCAAGCATTGTGGCATTGATACGAAGAATGCACAATTGGTCTTCAATTTGTTAGACAAGCTTCCTTCAAATTATGCAGCTTTCATTTCTAGATTCCACACTTACTAGTTGACTATGGGGAGTGCCTACACTACACCATCCTTTGATTTATTCAATAAGATGTTGATGCTTGAAAAAGAAAAGTTGAAAAAAATTGGTATTCTCAAGTCATCCAAGTCACATGCTTTGGTGGCTACTCATGAGATAGGATCCAACAAGAAGCGAAAGCAATCTAAGAAGAAGACAAAGCCACACAAGGATAAATCACAATCTTCCTCTCCTCAACAAAGGGATTCTATATCCTCTCCTAAACCACAATCATCCTGTCCTCAACAAGGAGATTCTACATCGTCTCCTAAGGAGAAACCATCTAAGAAGGAGAATCCTACTTGTACACATTGCAAGAAGATGGGAAATGAAGAAAAATATTGTTATAAGGACATTGATGAATTGAAGTGTCTTATTGAGAAGAATAGACTGGTTTGTCTTCAAGAATGTCTACTTTATCTTCTTCTTCCAAATAAACAAAATTTAGTAAGTAAAAGAGACACTTTTGGGACAAGAATAAAGAACAAGCTCTTTGTGCTAGACAAATCATTATTAAGGGAGATGGCTTATAGATTGAGGAAATTCTCATCATATGGAATCTTTGCAGTCCATGTTCTAATCACTAAGACTTGCAACATGACATCTATTTTGATGGGAAATTATACATTTATGAATGCAATTAGGAAGGGATCTATTGATATTGGGGATGGCACCTTTAATGATGTGTTGTGTGTACCTCACTTGACAATCTCCTTTCCATATATCAAATTAATCATGGTGCAACAATGAAGCTTGTGGAGTTTAATCCCAATTTAGTTATCATTAGAGACTTGGAGAGTAGAGTGGTCCTTGCTATTGGGGTGGTGGACAATGCATCTCAGTTGTATTATTTTTTAGACTTTGATCTTATTGACGAATTTGATTCTTTAGATGATGATCATACTTCTAGTGTGTATTTCAATCACAAAGAGAACTTTGGTTACTTGAACTTGGGTATTCTCACATGTGATCTAGTTCTTGAGCCTTGCATTTCATATCCTCCTATTTATATCACATCTACTATTTCTCTTGATGATGCTTGTGTTACTATAATTTTTTCTTCTTACAACTCAGTACAATAGGATATACATTGTCTTGCAAATACAATTCCTTGGAATGACTACTTGATAGACACTATAAGTTTGTTTTTTGAATCCTATCTTGTAGATTTGGGAGATACCATTGATGATATTCATCTTCTCTTTGATGGAGATGATCCTATTACAAATGTGATGTTGATGGTTGTCATTAATGATTGTCATTGATGTCAACATATTGTTTTGGGATTGGTAAACTAGAAGAGGCATTCCTGGAATGTTTGGTGCTTTGGAATATGTTCCCGAAAGGTTTGGTGCTCTGGAATATGTTCCCGAAAGGTTTGGTGCTTTAGAATATGTGTTACAGTTGATATTCAACGTTGTTTGTTCATGTTGATGGTAATCCGGATTTTTCTATTTACCAGATATGGTATTGATCAATTATATTCATAAGTATCTTGGTTCCATTCTTATTTTTGCTAAGTTGGGTAGTACTATTTTGGGTCCATTTCAATCCAGAATTAGAGAACGAGTAGCGACATTTGTGTACCATATGAGTCATGATTTGGGTTTGGTATTTATGTTGGTTGTAACATGTTGATCTGATCAATGAAGTGTGTTGTGGTATGGTCTACTTCTCATTCCTTCCCACTACAAGAATGTTTAGTGGTGATCTATTTCAAATCTCTATTTGTTCAACTTAGAAGATTGAGTGGTTCGAAGATAGTATATTTAAGAAGATGATATGATTGTGTGGACATATGGAAGATGTGAGAGACTATAAAGGATAAATATGATTGATGTTGATATGTCAAGTGTGTTGTTGTTGAGAGGCACTAGAAGTAGTTTCAACATCGTGGATTATGTTATAGTGGTGGATTCTCTTTTCTTTCTTCTTACTTCGATAGTGAGCCTTTCTGGATAGTGAACCCTTTGACGGTGAACCTTTCTGGGCAATGAGACCTCCGACAGTGAGCCTTTTTGGCATTGAGCCACCTTTTGTAAAAATCACCTTAATCAGTGTCATCTTAACTGGTGCTATATATTCAGAACTAACATTCTCTGTGGTTTTTCCCTTCTTGGGTTTTCCACGTTATATGTGGTATTCATCATGTGATCTATTTTGTGTATGTGTTTTCATATTATATCCACTTTAATTAATTATCTTGGTTATTATGGATATGTGAAAGAATTAAAGAAAAAGATTAAGTTGCCAACAGATTCAACCCCTTCTCCATTGCCTAGATATTTAACAATTGGTATTAGAGCTTTGGTTCCTTGGAAAAGAGCTTAACTGCTTGAGGTAGATCTTGATATGATGGAACACAAATTAACCATTCCTATCTTTGAAGGATTTGACTATGGCTTCTAGAAAATGAAGATGAGAGGCTACCTTATCTCCTTGGGCTACAACACTTGGAAAGTAGTGGAAACTAAGTATGCACAACTAGCAAATGGTCTTGCCACTCCAGATGAAATTCAATCCTATGAAGAAAATGAAAAGGTGAGGTATGGTATCTTTAGTGCTTTATCAAAGACTGAATTAACAAAGGTTATTTCATTGAATGCTGCTCATGAGGTTTTGGAAAAGTTGAGGGATATCTATGAAGGAAATGACATAGTTAAATTATCAAAGAAGCTGACAGCTAAGCGTGGATATGAGAACTTGGAAATGGAAGAAGGAGAAGATATAACAAGCTATTTTTAGAAGGTTGTGTCCAATGTAGTAAATGAAATAAAAGGACTTGGCGGGACCTTGACAAATGAAGACATAATTGAGAAGATTTTGATGTCTCTATTGGAAAGGTATAGTGATAAGATCTCTGGTATTGAAGAAACCTATGATATAAAGAAGTTTACTAGGGAACAACTATATAGCACTTTTTCTGCATTTGAGATAAGGAAGTTTGGAAAAGACAAAGAGAAATTTGAAACTGCCTTAAAAGCCTCTAAGGAAGATCCATAAGATGAAATATTGGATGAGATGGAAGAAATCTTTGTAAGGAGATTGAAGAAAGGCATCGACAAATATAAATGCATGTTACCTCTTAAATTCTTTAAATATGGAAAGATTGGTCATATAGCTACTAGATGTTCAGAAAAAAGGATCAAAATAAAAATTCAGGGAAAATAAAGGAAAGTTTAATAAGGAAGCTTATTGTGTTAAAGATGATGCTGGTATTTTAGATGATGAATCAGACTAGGAAGATGGTGACAGTTTGTTTTTTGGTACAAAAGGATGTACCTAAGATTGATGTTTCTAAGGTTGTTGCTATCGCTTTATATGCTAGAAAAGATAGAAATGAATGGTTGATTAATAATGGATGCTCAAATCATATGACTAGTGATAAGAGTAAGTTCATAAAACTTGAAAAGTATGATGGATGTTCTGTTAAGTTTGGAGATGATCAGACATCACAAATTGTAGGAATTGACTCTCTTACTTTTGATGGAAAGCATAATACTGACAATGTTTACCATGTGAAGGGTTTGCATCATAATCTCTTGAGTGTTGGGAAAATGTGCAAAAATGGTTACAATGTTGGTTTTCAAGATGATGGTTGTGAGATCCAAATTTGTTATTGCAACAGGGAAAAAGACTAGTGGAAGCATGTATCAGTTAGAAGGAGCTACAAGACATTGTTTGTTATCTCAGTTCAATGATAGTTGGCTCAGGAATTGGAGGATGTGTCATATTAACTTTGATAATTTGGTAAAAATCAGTTCATCAAGTGCAGTGAGAGATTTTCCAAGGCTAACCAAACTAGATAACAATATTTGCAAGGAATATTAAGAATGAAATCAAACAAGAGGAACATTTAAAGGAAAGGAACAATCATACAATGGATTGTTATACTTGGTGCACATATACTTATGCAGCCCTACCAAAACAAGGAGTATACAAGGTGAGAGATACTTAATGTTGCTAATTGATGATTATTCTAGAATGTCATGTGTTGCATTTTTCAATGAGAAGTCAGAAGCATTAGAAAAATTCAAGATATTCAAGTCAAGAGTTGAAAATGAAGTTGATAGAAAGATTAAGTGTTTGAGGTCTGACAGAGGAGAACAATTTATCTCTGATGAGTTTAACAACTGTTGTGAGAAGCATAGTATTAGAAGATAGTTATTTGCCCTGAGGACCCCACAATAGAATGGTGTTGCAAAAAGAATGAATAAAACTACACAAGAGGCAACCAGAACAATGATCAAAGGTGTAGTACCCCTCCTCGATTGAACTTATTAGACTCATATTTTACTATTTTTTACTTTCAGTGGATACATTACCATTATGTGTGATTCAAACTTATATGAGATTATTCCATGCTTTATCTAGATATGGGATGCCTACTTTATTTACAGTATTTCAGTACTTGTGATTTGTGGTATTTTATGGATTATTGCTATGTACTGACACTTTACTTTATCTATGCAATGTGTTATTATATGTTGCGGGTCTGCGAGTGTATTGGATGAGAGGGGATGATTTTCCTTCACTTGCTCCGGTGAGACAGGGAACATCATGATTCTTCTTCATCAGTGTGCGTGTCATGTATTCTATATTTGTATATATGCATATGTGGTTCGATGATGTAGGCCATTGCAGGTACAAGTACCGGGTAGGTACGGGGTATCGTCTCCACCTGGCTTCACAGGTCTGAGCGTGCCTTATTTGTCTGATGGGAGTGGAGGAGATAGTGGTTGACCCTAATTTTACCCCAGTTACACTCTTATAAGTGCGTCAGTTGGTCGTCTTTTCTATATATTCGACCTTCGAGATTTGTTTGTTTGACTTTTTCAGTCTTTGATTGGGTCTTCTCGGTTTGCATGCCCTAGTAGATTAGATTAATTATTTGAGTTTATGGCGTCACTTTATAGTTAGCATATTTAATTTATGAATTATAATGCTTTAAGTGATTATGAATTTAATTAATTAGGTGAAGTGATTAAATGTAGTGGCAAATTGTATTATATTAGAAATAGAATTTTATTTAAATTTAGTATAAAATAAAATCCTTTTTAGTTTTAAAAATGGAATATTATTATTTTGAAGAAAAAAATATTTTCAACCTAAAAAAGTCTAGGATAAATATATTTTTCAAAATTATTTTTGGGGGTTCATGGGAAGAAGGTAGCAATCTGTAGGAAGAAATTGGAGAAGTAAGGATCTGGAAGGAAGGATTGGTGTGGATATCTGATTACACGAGCTCTTCCTCAAAGATATTCTAGGAAAGCTTCCAAGGTTGGATAGCTTCTGCTTGGTTATTTATTTTTAATATTAGCTCAAATATCTTTCCTTTCTCTGTAGTTTTCTGGTGTGTATTTGCAAAAGAAAAATTTACTAGAATATGGCCGTGTCTTCCATTTTCTGGTTGAGTCTTGATTTTATATGTGGTTAAATGTTTTATTTATTTCCTTTCTATGTAATTATCTAGCTTTGATCTGGTGAAAATGTAGGAGGTTATGCTAGCAAAATTTTGTCAAGTTTACCCTCCTTTGCTTCAAACAAAAAAAAAAAATTCCTGTGTGTGTGGTTGTGTTCTTCCTGGTTGAGGAAAATCATTAGAATTTCTGGGTTAAAAGAAAAATTGGGCTTATGGAGGAAATTTTTGTAAAAGAGATGAGGTTTTTCCCTCTTTGTTTTGTCACAAAGTTTGGATGTTTTTATGAGTTTCTTTTCTAGTAATTAATTTGTGTAATTTTAGTTTTACTCTTTTTAATTTTTTTTTTATGTTGTGT